>NW_010107923.1:20682-47434 GCF_000699245.1 Pterocles gutturalis
GTCATGCCAAGTGTGAGTTTGTTTTACAGAGCAACTAGGAAAATAGTGTAATGAAAGGCTCATCATGCCGTGACTACACATAAATTTAGAGGCACTGTCTACCACACTCAGTAATACTTAGATTAGGTTAGACAGATCACCAACCTGAAGATCACTTGAGTCTGGTTTATACCTGCCATGTGTCCACACTGTCTAAACTTAAATATTTACAGAGCAAAGCCAGTGTGGCCTTTTCTGTTTTGCTATATTTCTATAAGCAATGCTAATAAAAATCTGGCACCAGGAAAAAAAAAATAGGAAACTCCTGCTATGGTAGCTAGTTGAGATCACTCAAATGTTTGTGCAGAAGGGAAAATCCTCATTAACGAGCCATGCATCTCCATCCTCACCATCAAACTGCAGTCTGGAACACCACTGTCTAATTCCAGCAGTTTTTATTTGGAAGCTGTCAGGCGAACCAAAGTATGAGAACAAAACCTGGCAGCCTTCAGTGATCAGAGGTAGAGGGCATGGAAGAGAAATAGCAATTATTTTGCACACCTGGAAAGCTTGCAACTACAGAAACTGAACTAGAAGCCTGTGGAAGACTATGCCATTCAGGAGACTCTGGGCACCCAGTAATAATTAAACAACTCCTGATCATGCTAATTTGCAGAATTAGTCAGGGTCTGGGGAAAAGACAAACTATTCAAGGTATTTTTAAAACATAAATTATACAATGCAAAGCAACATTCAGGTCTTCAGTTTTTGCCTGGATTTACTAAACAAAGAGCCTCTGGTCAGTCAGTAACTGCTGGAGATACAGTTACATGTATAGGGGCAGATAGAAATCAACTTTCCCCTGCCCAGGTTCTGCCATGTCCAGAAGTAAGGCATTTCCATCCATGAAATACCAATTAACCATTGCACAACCAAGTACAAATGCTGTCAGTAATACCTATTCACTATAGTGCACAGGGCTACAGTAAGTTGCGCTGCCCATCCCACAAAAATCTGTGTTTGTTTCGTACACCAGTCTGACTTCATAAATACCTTAGAAATGCAGTGTAGGACAGATTAATTAATCAGATAAAAATGTGAAGAGAAAGCTGTGCTTAACAGATTTATGTGCTTTTGAGAACAGGTCATACCAAGTAATCAGATACAGATGCAATACAGCAGTCTCACAGGAAATGTCACCTACATTATTTGGACCAGAGTCCATTATCAGTATATATATTAATGTATGTATAGAGAAATATACATAACTCTGAATGGAGAGTACATTTTCCCACTTTTGAGGAAAGCATGGTTTCAGTAATAATGTGTTTGATCTCTCTGATGGCGAAGCTACTTACAAAACGAGTATCCACTACCAAAGGCCACTGAAGTTCCTCCTTAATTTCTCTAGCAAAGTGCTAATATTCCTCATATTTCAAATGCAGGAAGCCATACAAAATGTTAATTCATACCACCAGATCTCTCTTCTATGCTCATACACTGCTTCATATCAAATGGACTTCTGAACCATAGGTAGGATTACCAGAGGATAAATGATAAAGAAAAAAAGTGAAAATATGTTTCTGTTACATTTCATCGTCAAGGCATTTATACTAGTGCAAAATGACATTTGAAAAGCTCCCCAATTTCATTTGAAAATCAATGGTATAATGGCTTTGGAATTACGTCCACACATTGGAAAATCCCAAGAGCTCATCCCTTTGGTAGTAAGTGAAACACTGTGACCAGTATTACACAGTCTACACAGTTTGTTTGCTGCAACAATAGGATTTAATTTTAAATCTAGGAAAACATATTTAAAAGAGGTTACAGTGTTGGAGCTACTTCTTCAGTGTTTTGCCTCATATCTAGAAACGTTTTAGAATTCAACCAGCAAAGTATCCAAATAACACTCTAATTGTGACCCTGAATAGTGGAGTACCTATAAAACTTACCTCAACCTGGACAAATCAGGTTACATTTTCCCCTGGAAACCTAATCTCCTATATTCCCCACTGCATCCAATCAACCATCTTTCCACTAACATTTTGAACATCAGAAGCTAGAGGGATGATATCTGACAAGGACTAGCAGAAATATTGTTCATTTAGCATTGAAAGCTGATAAAAAATTAACAGCCACATTTCCTGGATGGAGCTCTATGTAGTCTTTTATCAGGAAAGATGCCATAGGGTTTTAATTTCTTTCTGTTAATGGGAAAGCTCTATCCAATTTCTTGCAACCATCCTGCAGGTGTCTGTGGTTATCACTATAAACCCTGGACTGCCTTAATCAAGAGAAGTGGGGAACAGGCAAGCGGTGAACATGACAATTCTTCATGAAAAGATAAACTCACCCAGAGCTTTGTGTATCTACAGAAATTAAGGTTGAGATTCATTGAATTTCTCATAGAAGACAGCATATTTTTAGAGTGAGAGCTCTCCTGTAGGTCCCATGGTCTACTGCTGATCAACATGGAACTGCAGAACTTCCTGGGTAGGATCTGAAATTTAAGATAGTATGAGGCAAACCTCCTTAGGTATTATTGGGGTGGAAAAGGAAGAGGCTCAAAAGAAGATAGAAGCTTTCCTTAATTAAACAAACAAACAAACAAAACAACAAAAAAAACCAAACCACCAAAAAATTTTTTGAATTTTTTTTTGCATTTTCATTGTTTGTTTAAAATACTAAAATATATATACTAAAATATAGCAGCTTTAAAAAAAATGTTTAACTTTTAGTATTCCAAAACATTTCATTGAATATAAGTATGTTGGTAGAATTTTGGTGGAAAATGCTCATTTTAAGAAAACAAGGGGTGCTTAAATCTAGAAATTAAATAAATAATTCTCACACTTCCA
Source organism: Pterocles gutturalis (assembly GCF_000699245.1). NCBI lineage: Eukaryota > Metazoa > Chordata > Aves > Pterocliformes > Pteroclidae > Pterocles > Pterocles gutturalis. Next base: position 23,523 of record NW_010107923.1, read on the forward strand.
AAATCCATGCTGTTAAGAAACTTCTATCAAGTGAAAAACAAATGGCATTGATCTATCTTCATTTAGTGTGGAAAAACACTACTGTATTTATGTTAGCTTTTCTAGTATACAATGAAACATTTAAAAATGAACAGTAGCTTTCTCTTTCGAGCAAGACTTGAAATCAATTGAAGGGCACAATTTTTGTATTAATAAGTGTCAATGAAGAGTTACTGCTGTAAAACAAAACAAAATGTATACATTTTAAATTATCACCAGTACTGGAATATCAAACACAGTTAAAATGCAGTCTTTATTGCTCTTTAAATTTGACTAAATAAAAAAACAAATTCCATCCCAAAGATATTCCAGGATTAACTAGAGCTTTCCTGCAAGAAATAGTTTTGTGGGTTTATCTGAAATTATGATGGTTAAAATGCAGGACCTTTATGACCTGCTCAATGGCAGGTTTACATTGAAACTGTTATAAATTATTACAGAGGTGAAGCCAATCTAAACAGTCCAACATAAATATATCTGCAGACATACTGGCTACTACATATTCTAAACACTGTCTGTATATGAATAAACAGAGCTTTCTAAATCATTTAAGAAAATGTATTTATTCATAAAATCAATAATATTTATTTTTGTGTTTGACAAAAAAAGGTCTATTATATCTAACTTATTGGAGCTTGAAAACTTTTTAATGGATTCTTATGTGGTTTTCCTACATCTGATAATGGTTGAGAATTTTATTCTGAATTATGTGAATGTTTCTAATAGTTTTTGTGTTTGACTAATCCTTATCTGCTTAAATTGTTATTTTATTAAATTTCACAAGTTAAATATTTGAGTAAACATACTGTACAGGGCTACATTTATTCAGCACTGTGTCAACTAAAACTTTATCAGACTATAAAACAGACATAGGTAATATTGGAAAACAAATCCATATTTGTGTGTTTCTACTTTCTTATTCATTTGAAACAGCAATAAAAATACATATTTCAGTTCATACTATTATAATAAGCAGCATTTGTGTCAGGAAAGGAAATGTGAGATGTTAACACATGGCCAGACCCTGGGTATTCCATTTATATGCATGAAACCATACAGGAAAAATTGCAGACTCAAATAAAGTTATGTATAATAAGACTGTTTGTGTTGCTTCCTAATTTCATACAATATTAAAAATATTATATCACATCAAAATTTCTCCTGCTAGCTTCCCAAGATTCCCAAAGTGCTTTGCAAGAGGCAAACTATGTACTACATTAAAGAAAAAGAAATGCACAAAAGTTACATATTCAAAATAGAGTCCTGAAAAAACAGCTGTAAAACTATAGAAAATGGGAAGTGAGAAAGGCAGAATCCTAAGATCTACTGCACTGGATCTTGCCATTGGGTTAGAGGAATCTTCCAGATAAACAAATGTAGCTGTGAAATAATATCAATGCCAATTTCTTCCCCTAATTTCTGTCATTTAAAAATCAAGTTATACAAAGAAGCCTGAAGTTTAATGTATTTTTTTGAAACTCCTGGGGTTTTTATTGTTGTAATTTTGTGTTGTGTTTCCCTGTTTATTATATAAATACCCTGTAACTGTATCTGATATTTATAAATGTGGCATTTACATACTGCTTTGCTACTTATCTCCAGCACTTCCTTTAGAAAATTCCCCCTTGTACCTGCTACACTACACAAAACAAATAAATAAAATAAACTAAAGCACACTTTTAATTTTAAAAATTATGCAATCATAGCTTTCAGTCCTTCATGTCCTACATACTTCCAATTTTGCAGTTACACTCATTTACTTTGCCGTGTAGCGTATATAATAGACACGTATTTTCAGAGTTCCCTGTGCCGAGGGGAAGCGGTAGCTCGGTTCTTGCAGCTTTCATATATTGCTTCTGGTTGTGCCCATTGGGGAGCTCCCCACTGATGCTGTTGAATGTTTGTGGGGAAAAGAGTTTAATTCCGTCTCAAAAGCATTAACTAGGGGTTTTTCCATAATTTGCTGGATAGCCAGGAAAGGTCTGAGGAACGTAACAGCTCTTTGGGGTCAAAACTGCAGTCCCTGAAGAATTGCTGGATAAAGTATGTTTGGGGTTAGATTTCCTTCGATAAAGCAGAGCAGTTACAGGTAAGCTATAATACCCAGGGAGCAGGAAAGAAATGTTTTAAATAGGAAAGGTTCCCTTCCCACCAGACCTACACTGCAGAGTCTGGATCCTGATCTGAACGTCCTCCATCCCGCTGTCTCATGTTTCTGCCCAGGTCCCTCAGCTGGGGTGGTAAGTCTGGGAGAGCCCGTGACACGGACACAGCAGAGGAGCTGGCACCGTCACTTCCCAAACCGCCTGCTCCACCTGGAACAGCTGTGTGCAGCCCTTGGATTTGATAAAATGATTAAATAAAAATGTGATTATAGTGGATCTTTGCCAGCCCACAATCTCTGGAAGTATCAGCAGACAGGACAGTCAGCTATTTCACACTGCTAAGGGGAGGTAGCTCATGCTGGCTCCAGACAAAACCTCTGCGAGGCAAAGGGGCAGTTTTACCCACCAGCCAGCAGCAGGGAATGGATGGTCCGGCTTTCATCAGGTATGATAAGTGGGGTGCTGAGCCGTGAGTCACTGCTGGCTTCCCTTGCTACTGTAAGCACGGCTTCTTCGGGAAGCTGCCTTCTAAGATAGCACTGGTTGTAGAATAAACAACTGACAGCGTTCCTGCTGTTCTCACTCACTACTTCATTCCTACTGACGGGAAAAGAAACTGCACCCGGCGCTGGTAGGGAAATAAAGATGGTTCATTTTAATAGAAGCTAGCACAACAAAAGAGTAAAGAAGGTGGAAGATGTGAAATGAAAAGATAAAACTAATAAGGAGCCGCTTGTACTGAAGACATTAAATTTAAATGAAAAAGAGGGATTGGTGTTTAAAAGAAAGAAAAGTAATTAAAAGAAAGAAGAGTAATCAAAAAGAACTGAAAAATAAAGTAATCTAAACCAAATTGTGTTTCCAAGTAAAAATATTCTCTAGTTGTTTAATGAGTTCATATTGTGGATGTAAAATAAAAAAAAGTCCCCTCAAGTGAGGAAGAAATTCTTTTACAAAAGATAAATAGCAAGAAAAGCAAACAAAAAGAAGCAAAATAAAGAATGTTCAGAGGGACTAAATAATCTTTTGTAAAGAAAGAAGAGGTAAGCAAACTTTAAGCAAAAATAAAGCTCTATCTTTATCTACTCAGGTTTTAAAAAGAGTATATTCAAATTGCATTTGTTCTTAAATTATCTGTGATGCTAATTTAATTATTAGCTCCCTGCTCCTGGGCCACAGGTGCCATGTGAGTGTGCTCTCCTTCCCGTGACAAAAGCCATGGTGTTCCCACAGCCAAACAGTTGTAATTCTAACAATCAGATTTCCAGTTATGTACGTATTACATACAGCCTGTCAGTGCTGAATTTTGCAAATTATAAGATAGGCAGGAAGCATATGTATTGTAAGTGATAAAATCATTTTTGTTCATATTTCTGTAGCTGCTGTGCTGGTTGATACTTTTCCCCTTCTGCTGTCTTTTACTCTCAGCTCAGAGATCAGCTGCCGACAAAAGCAGCGTGTTAATAAACTGCAAACCTGTGACCATGACTCCAGTGACAGGAGCAGGACTTAAACAAGCCGTACAAGACTTTTTCCTCCAAGTGAAGTGTTACATAATGTAAACATTCTCTGATAGGAAAAAAATAAAATTGTTCAAAAAATAATTCTGAATGTGAGCCAAGTGTAGGCTGGCAGGGAACCATCTGACAGTGTAAATGTCCATTTGTCATCTCAGGGGAGTGTTAACTCCAGCACCTGGTTACAGCAATTTAAATGTCATCAAGGTAATTCTGTCATGGCTTACTGAAGGCTAATTAAAATCAATTGTTAATCATTTAAAGTTTCATTTTGCCCTGGAAATGTCCCAAAATACAGACTATCTGTAAAATTTAGTTGCCATGGGATTTTTGGTTGAATGTTTTTGTAAAATAAAACACTTCCAGTTTTTGGTTGCTATATTATTGTTTCTGTTTTTTCGTCACTTCCTTTTCACTTTGTCTACCCCATTCTCTGCAATGACCACAGTGCTTTTTTTTAGGTCACCCCTTCAGAGATCAACCCTGTACCACTCCAGGTCACAGAGTGATTTGAGTTTGATTTAACAGGCATGCAAAGAAAAGAAACCCAGATCATTATTTCTTCATGGGCTTTTTTCTTAATGTGGTTCAGAATGGATATTATGCTTTAATGAAGGGAAATTCTAGTGATAAAGTACCAGGAGCTTTTTTTTTTTTTTTTTTTTGTAATAATATACCTGTTGATAGAGCAGTCAGATCAGTTGAAGGCAAAAGGAACAACACTTCTTGACATCTGGAATATTAACAACTGTAATCTACTTAAATAGATCTCAGCTCTATTTCAGTTACCTACTGGTGTTGAATGCACATCCTTTTCTCCTCCATACATCTGACTCAATAATATTTAATCACTCTACCCAAATAGGAGTTAGATTATTTATAAAATAAATCTCTTCCAGCTCCATCAGTGAGCAGACCTCCTCCCTCCAACACTTGAGCAGGTTATTTCAAAGGCCCTTAAAGCTGCGTTTCCAAAGAAAAGTTAAGCACTGACACAGCAAATCATCGGCATTAGCTAATGTTATCCAACCTTCCTTATGGCAAGTCCTCTCTGTATCAAGTGATACACACAGATGATGCTTGAGTGACTTTAGACCAGCTTGCCTGATTGCAGATTAGTTACATCATGAAGACCCTGAAAACATAATAAAGTTTAGACATCCAAGACTGATCACCATCAGGCTTCACTTTCGTTTTCTTATTCTTTATTGGGAGGAAGAACCAAGTAGGTGGCCCCAGCAATAAGGGGTTAGATCTCTGCTTTTCTTGGCTAGAGAATTTGGCAATTTGAAGTCTACAATATCTAATTTGCTTTATGGGAAAACAAAGTTTAAGCTCTTCTGGAATGAGTGAGATTATACTGGCTCTGGACTTTCTCATTTTATTTTTTGTTTCTGTATCCAGGAGCAACAGACGTCACTGCACCTGCTGTACACGTGCACATTCCCATCAAGGGCCAATAATATCTTATATTCCTTACAGTCAATCTGTGGACCTCATTTCCAGTTCGACTTTTCCAAATCAGAACTCAGTTTACCTAATTTGTTCCCTGCGGCCCCACAGTTAAAAGTACGAATGAAAGATTGAGAGACCAACCAGTCTACACTTCTGAAAGTGTTCCTGAGATAATAGTCCTATTACATCAAATGAAGTATGAAAACTTTACCTTTAGTTTTCTATTTAATATTACTCTTTGAACTTTAGCCTGTAGTTGGAGTCAGAACTAATCATGCTGGAAAAAAAAAAAAAAAATCAGAAACCTTGATCTTGTCTTTCCAGAATGACCTGAAAATCAGCAGAATTAGCCTTCACAAGCTCTTCAGTTATCTTCAGTCGTGTCCATAGTCTAGTTCAAGGTGAGTTCTAAAAATCACAGAATCTGAATGATTGAGAGCTTCATCTAACTGAGCTAACTAGATAACATTAGATCATTGTGTATTCATCGGAACTAAAGTCCAGTTTTATGAAAACCCCCTCTTAAACTGAGTTGGTCAAAAAGTACCTAGATTCTGACATCAAGTGTGAATACACCATGTTTTGTGAAAGCAAATCTGACATAATCATGCAAGGTTCTGTTTCATCATATACCAGTAAAGCATTTTGTGAGATTCAGTATTAATCTGGACCAATAAAATAATGAGGAAGAAGATACACTGGTTGTATCGGGGTGCACCACTACATTTTGTTTAATGTAAAAGAGATTGACAAATATTTCTATATACATTAATAAAAAAGCAATACTGTTATTTTATGAAGAGAGGGCAAAGAAAATAGGTAGAAAGAATTCAGAAAGCTCATCTGTAATCAAACCATAAAACACTCGGAAAGCAATCCCTAAACCACCATCATGGCTATTTACAGACAGTGCCATGAAAGCAGATGCTGATGTGGAAAATACTACGTTTTTCCGTAACTGAGGATCTGCAGACTATAATTATCATCCAAAGGAGTGGTCTGTTTCTGACAAATAAATGACACCCAGCTAGGCAACCCTGTCTAGCATTTCTGATTAATTAATAAAAAAATATTTTCAAAAAGTAGGTCTATTCACATATGAGTGCACGCACACAAACACAGAGAGGCTGGCATGGAATTAAAGGTGAGACAGACTTTTCCAAATAAAAATGCATAAAACCAGACTTTTTAGATGAAATCTACATTTATATGCAAAAAAAGTTATTTTACTTATGTAAAAAAATGTCAGGAAATAACAATTGCCCGAGAGTATGCTAACACTAGTCAGTAATAATCTGGCCCAGAAAAGAGTAAAAGGATTTGTATTTTCAGTGACACAGTCAGTCAGGTATTCTGAACACAATTCTTATCAGAGATTCAGTCTTTTCAAGACTGTGGAGAGGTGTCACAGTGACATGAGAAGACCATAAGAGCCTCTTCTGATAGCTGAAAATCAATTCTTTTGGCAAGAAGATGGCAAAGGATTAAGCAAATTTGCTTAAACCTGTGCAGGAATCTTCGAGGAAAGGAGGATTTCAAGGTTTGCTTGGCTTACAGGTCTTGCAGGAGACCAGCCTGTAGGCTCAAGGTTAGGGTTCAAACTTCCAACAAGAGGGTCTGGCTTCTGCTCTGCCCATGTGTGGAGCAGAGTATAAAGGAACCACACTTCAGCTATAGCTATTACTATATAAGTACTGGTTCTTCCTTCCTTCTTCCTTGTGGTGTTGGATCAGAGCATTTTTCACGCAGTACCTGACAATACAGTTTGCTCACAGCACCTTATCAAACAGTGGAAGGGCTCAGTCCTACCAAATGCTGAGCACTTTTTCTGACAGGGCAAAACAAGCACAAGCCCATGCTCACCCTCAAGCATGCAGAATTCCATTTACTTCAGGTACCACTTTTCTTGAAAGATCAATGTGTACTTAAATGCTTTGCTGACTTGTGAGAAAAAGCTAAACCTTATCCAAGACTTAAGTCTAAAAGAAACAAGTTTTAAGAAAGATACTTATATACACAATCCCAAATGCTCAGTTTTATGCAAGGATTCTAGCTTGTGCAATGAGAGGAGTAAAACATAATGGGAACCGTGCAGCCAAGCAGCTTGCCATCCAGCATACTGCATTTTTATTTCAAGACTTCTAAATGTTCCAACACTGACACAACTAACTTGTATTTACCGTGGCCCCACCATATTGTCATTGTTCGCTTTTGTTAATCACAAAAACACCAGTGGGAAAATCACAAATTCAGAAAAATTCAATATTTGTCAACAAAGGAAGTTTCTTTCCTACTAAGAAAGTGTTTTCACAGTGACTGTATGTAATACTCTTTCTTTTCAACATGTGTAGGGTGTCAGAGATTGTCCAAGTGTGTCATATTGAACTGTATTGTTGATAATCTTCAATAGAGGAAGTTATATTCAGTGCCTGGGGGCTGTAGGAAGAGTTCAAGTGACTACAGCAAGATTAATTCAGTGTTCTCACTGAAGTGTAGGCTGATACTAACCTGATTAGTTTATCTATTCTCTCTTTGATGGAATAAGTAGCATTTACATGCACATTGCTTCATCTTATCCATACACTGCAAAATTAAATAATTTTTTTATATCTATTAAAAAAACATGTTTATATATAATGCTTATATTATCTCATTATAACATGTATAATATATATTATCTATTTTATATATACATGAGTTATTGATAGAACTTTGAACCTCACCCAGCAGCTCTTATTGATGTGGCCAGCTCTTTAATTTAGTGGAACTATTTATAAAAGGAAAGATAAAGCCTATGTAAGATGGGTTACATTTGGTCCTCCAAAAGTTTGTACAGGACCCAGTCTAGACAGATCAGGTTATAAGGAGATCTGGGATGGGTTTTTCTCATCCAACATCCAACGCCACACTGAAATTGCTGCTTTACACGTCTTCGTTAGACAAACCCTAAATTAACTTTCCACTTCAGAATCAGTTCAACAAGCATTTTTAAAAAGCCTCGCCTGGTACATCTCTATCACCACAGCAGTACTAAAATGGCACTTCAATCTGGTCCACTATTGTAGGCATTTTATGGAGTCTGTGTGTATTTACTCCTGAGATGCATCACTACATGATCTGCAGCTCCGGACTGACTGTGTTTCTGTCATAAAAACTGGCCTCAGTCTTTATTATCACAAAGCATATTGCAAATTAGTTTTGAAACTCCAACCAAATTAATGCATTAGCACAGTAGTGTTTCCATTTTATTCAATAATCAAGGGTACTTACACATTAAAACAGTAACTTAAAGCAGTATCATATTTGGCTTTAGCAATGTTTTTTTTGGTGTTACATAGGTCCATCAGTAAACAACACAGTTTTTGCGTACACACCTGATAGTTATTGGTGGTTTTCTGAGATAACTCTTTGGTTTAAGGTAATACTGTGTTTTGGGCTGCTTTCAAAAATTCATTCTTCTACCAAACCTACAAAGCTTTTGGGATGGTCCCAATATGTGCAATATGTGCCCATTTGGAGCAGAAACAATTGTCAGGTTTATACTAGTTAAAAGACTGACCAATATCCCAAAGTGACATTCTGGGAAATATGCAAATGAGTTTTCAAGTTATTTTAAACATAATGGTATTTGACTCAGGAAGTTTATATTAAATACAATCTACAGTGAAGTTACAGTGAAAACCTCACTTTGGCTGATGGATGATAAGAATAAAGTCGTCCCCAGATGAATTGAGCTTTGTGTATATATCCACAAGCTATGCTCAGACAGCTTATTTCACATAAAATTCCTACATAATGCATGGTTTCATCTAACACTGATCCCAACCCAGTCAGATCCCAGATAATGAGTTTGGACTTTTCAGCTGAAAAAATACAGCAGTACTATTTACAAATATTGACTACGGTTCAGGCTGTTGGGAATTTAAACATGTGACATGATACCCGGAGATAACTTGCGGGGTAGAGCTTCTTTCTGGACAGTTCAGAGTTTGGTATTTCTGCAAAGTATTTGATAGGTTTTTAAAAAACGGTTTATGGCAAAATGGGCAAATGTTCTTCATAAAGTGAACATAAATATTTATGAAATAAATAGCATCCAAAAAGATATCCTCCAGAGTGGGAAAAACCAAATGTGGTGGTGCCAAAGTTAAAATGTTTCATTTCAGGTCTCAAAGTGCTCCTGAGTGAGAGACTGTTCACACAAAAAAATGGTTTCAAATTATCAAAATTCTTCTTATACTTATTTTAATCACTTCAAGCAAATTTAAAATCATGAAAATATTGTGAAAACTGACCCAAAAGCACAAAAAGTTAAGATATATAGAAAGAGTAAAGAAATTTTAAATATTTTTGATTGACATGCTTGTTTTGAGCTTTTGCATCACAAGAATATGACTAGCTCTCCTAAGTCCCACTGTAATATAAGTGATAAAAACACCAATACTAGTGTTATTATATCAGTGACAAATGGTGTCCCTCAGGGGTCCGTACTGGGATTAGTACCATTTAATATCTCCATCAATGATGTGGACAGGGGGATCAAGTGCACCCTCAGCACATTTGTAGATGACACCAAACTGAATGATGTGGTTGACATGCCTGAAGGACAGGATGCCATCCGGAGGGACCTGGACAAGCTCGAGAAGTGGGCCCATGTGAATCTCATGAAGTTCAACAAGGCCAAGTGCAAGGTCCTGCACATGGGTTGGGGCTCTCCTAAGCACAAATACATGCTGGGTGGAGAATGGATTGAGAGTAGCCCTGCAGAAAAGGACTTAGGGTACTGGTGGATGAAAAGCTGGATGTGACCTGGCCATGTGCGCTTGCAGCCCAGAAAGCCACCTGTGTCCTGGGCTGCATCAAAAGCAGCGGGATGAGGTAAGGGATTCTCCCCCTCTACTCTGCTCTCCTGAGACCCCACCTGGAGTACTGTGTTCAGATGTGGGGCCCCCAACATAAGAAGGACATGGGCCTGTTGGAGCAACCCCAGAGGAGAGCCACAAAAGCAATTAGAGGGATGGAACACCTCCCCCTATATTTCTCCTAGATACCTATTTGTTAAACTTTCCAGCAAAGACATTCACACTCTCTCCTATGGTACACCACATTTTTTTAAAAGAGTTTTCCATAAACATAAATACAGCTATTGCAGTACTCTTTTAATCTCTTTTACAATATGAAGCTTGAAAGAACTTGACAGGGATCTGATTTTCATGTACGGAAACTGCTGTGATGGTAAAGAGTATTATCTCACTGTTTCCTTATACATCTTCCTACCTCCACATATGTCAATCTTGTCTTTTCTCTTGGACAATGTTAACAGACTGGGCAGGGGTTAATGCATTCTCTCATGTTTCATTGACATAGTCCTGACCCATCTTTCTTAGGTATTAGTACAAAATAATAAATTAAAGCTAGCAATAATTTAAAGACTTATAACTAAAGCAATTAAAATTAATTTTCCTGGATTTTGCCAGACCATTCTATTTGTTTTTTTCTGATTAATCTATCCATGTTAATAATTTCACAAACTAGATTTTTAACGTCCAGTATAAAATAATTGTGATGTTTTCTATAAGAGAACGCTGCTACACCATAGAATTCACAGATGGTAAATTTTTCTCAATAAAGATACATTTAAAAATAAAATCATGATAGAGTTTTAGTCCTAACAAGCTTTTTTTTCAGTGCATGATTATAATCTTAACTACAAATATGTATACATTAATATTCAGTAACTCTAAGGCCATATATTTGTTTAATTGTTTTCTTTTATCCCTTACCAAAAAAAATCAGTGTTCCTTTATGAGAAAAAGCTAAGGCAATGGCTGCTTTCATGGATCTGCTTTTCACTAGTATCATTGTGCTGGCAGCAGCAGGTAAACAAAAAAAGAACAATGAACAGGAAGAGCAACTGCTTACCATTTCTTGTTCTTCTCAAAGCATGAAATTACTAAAATTCAAATTGTGGCAACTCAAAAATGGGCTTGGATCCCTCAAAACATCACTTAGCATCATGTGAATACCTGTGGTCTTTTGTTGGTTTGTCAGCTTTGTAGTCAGCCAGAAAAGTGGCTGGCAGGCAGAGGGGAAGTGCAACCAGGGACGTTCACTTGGGATAAACCCCAAACAAAATACTGCTTTAAAGGTTTAAGTAAACTGAAGGTTAAAAGTTTTGCCTTGTTTGAATGAACACAGCATTTTATCTACGTTCCCTGCACAGTTTCTGGAGGAGATTGTTGGGGCCACATGCACATCTTCCCACTCCTGGGGTTTGGCTGTGGGACTGGCTGTGACCTCCAGTTGGGAAGAGCCACTCCTGCCCTGCTCCCTTCCTGGGGACCTGGGAAAAGGCTTCCTTGGCTCCTGGATTCATCAAAAAATAAAATGCATTTTAATTTGTTTCCATTCAGAGATGAAGACACTATCTCTTTAGACTTCTGTTAATAAATTATTCTCAGCTTTCCTCCAAAACACCCTGCTGACCTAAGCATGTCCTCTATGGCCATGGGTTCATAAAAGTGTTTTTCTGGGGAAAAACAAGTCCTTCTCTCCATGCTCCATTTTTGACCACTGCCTCATTTGAGACAATATAACTGTTTGCATAGTGATGCAGTGAACATAATTGAAACACTGATCTGGGTAATAAGTCTCCAATATAAAATTTTCCCGAGACAATGACCCAGTCAGAATAGCCACGTAGACCATCTACACAGCAATAAGGGTGATGTGGGGACCGAATACTAGCCATTTCCACCAGTAATGGAATCCATGTTTTTTGATGGTCAGGTCATTTCTAAACTTGAAGCGTTCATTTAGACACAGAAATAAGGGCTTAGATTTTTTAATTCAAGGCATGCTTTTTCAAACCTTGGCCATAATGCAAATTCAGCAGAATGAATGGAATAATTTAGAGGAATGCTGAACCACTGATTCTATAGAACAATTTAATTAAACAATAGACCAAAGAGGGAATTCAAGAGTAAAATAATTCATATTTGAATTAATTCTGTGTGTGGGATAGTGCTTAATATATTCATTTATTATATCTGTTAGCAGCGATGTGTTGTCTTAAAAAACAAACTGTGGCATAGAATTTCAAAAGCACTGGCTGCAGTTGGAATTTCTATGTAGTGGTTCTGAGTTGTTGAGTGTAATTTTAAAAGGATTAGTTATACCAAAATATTTTGTTAAACAGGACCATTATGCAAAAGGTTTTACCTGTGAAAGAGCCCTTGGAAGACAACTACCACACTTGCTGCTCAACTGATCAGCCTTATACTTTGTCCAGGAGAAATGGAAGAGTAAGAGTCATCCATTTATGCTTCACAGCAGTTTTGGTTTTGTTTGGTTGGTTTTTGGATTTTTTTTATAATAGTGGTTGCCTTTCTGACTAACACATCTGGGCCTAAAAATGTTTGATGTTTGCTGTTGCTGGAATAGACCTTAAACAGTTGTTTTCTCACAGCTCAGTTTGGGTCGGTTTAGCTGAGCTCTGTAAGATGTGCATTTCCTTTTGCCATGAGGTCTGAGGGCTGTGATCTAGTGGGGTTTGTTCAATTTGTCAGTAGACAGTGAAACTTGTTTATTAAAACAAACATAAGGAACTTTGCTACGATTTATGAGCACATAATGGAACTTGTGAATGGCTCTCTTGCCTCTTAGTAAATGGAATACGTGTCACAAAGATAGCCTTTATTCCTCCCATCTCTACAGTGTTTACTTAGAGTTGTCTGAGAACAGGAAAAGTAACTGTAAATTTTTTTTTATTCTTTTTATTTTTCTGTTCATTTTTTTATTTATTCTTATTATTTTAAAACAATATTCTTACTTACTGCTCAAAAAAGTAATAGCATGCATTTTTTAAGAAAACATTTTCTTAAAGAAAAAGTGTTAGCTTGTTATTTCCGTGGGTACCTCTGTACAGAGCAGCTGTTTCTGAGTTTCTACAGCAGGAAGGGCAGTTAAACTGAAAGAACCACAGCGATGCGATATGGTGATGTGGGATGGAGGGAAGTTACTCTTTTTACATCTTCCCTGTACAAGTGAATTGCCTGCAGTGTTGTCAGACAATAACAGAGTGCATGCAGTTATTAAACACGTACACACATTTCATTGCCCTATCTTTGCCCTTTTCACAAATCTATTTAGCTCGTTTTCTCTGTACACGCAATGCTACTTTCCCTCACCACACATGGTTTCTGTCTTGGTCTACCACCTTTCCTCACCTTCAACAACATTTCCCATATTAGAAAACTCTGTCATGGTCTGAGTCCAGAAACAGTCCCTCCAGCATGTTGGCTGTAAATACAGTCTAAAGGTTCAAGGAAGGTTAAGAACTGGGAAACAAGAAAGTTTCAAGGCTTGGGAACACTTCCATTTCACAAGAAAAAATAGAGATATGAGGATAAAGAGAGTCTGACAAAGCAAAGTACTGAATAGGGCACAGGAACTGCATGGGCAACTGCTATTCATCTTTTTTTCCAACTTAAATGCAGAATGGCAGTTGAAGAACATGGAACAAACCACACAGAATAAGGAAAATTATTTTTCAAGAAATCCACAATTGTATAATTTGATTGCCAGAAAATATCGTGGAGGACATTGGCTTACCAAGATTAAAAATATATGAATAATAAGAATATTAAATTATAGTGTTCAACTGGAAGCAAGAAAAAATATCCATTGAAAAGTCCACAGAAATTTCCTGCGGAAAAAAAATAATATTGAAAGTGTCTTCTTTCCAAAATTTTCAGTTTTTCACAAGAAAATTTAAAACTTCCAGACTGAAAAAGGAGATTAATAGACATTTTCAGTAACTTTTCAAATTTATTTTAACATAAGTGGAAATTTTCTTTATAGAAAACACATTCCATCTTTATAATATCAATTTTCACATTGTAAAGCAGAAATCAGCCACTATCTGACTGGGTTAAGAATAAGCAGGACAGACTTTATGTCTGTCTCTTACAACCTTCTCATTAGCAGCTGAACACTATCAGAAATAAGACTATGTGGACCACTGAGCTGCTTCAGTATCATAGTTCCCATGATCTGTATTTAGAAAATCTCCTTGATTTAAACATGCTCTGACTTCTATGCAAAAAGTACAATATATTGCACATATTGTTCTAACATACACATTTTTTTTACGATCAAATTTTAACTCTCTACCAAAATATCTGTCTTTTGTTACCATTTACAAGAACAGACATTCGCTTTCACCAGTATGTACGTAAATGAAGCTGAAAAAACCTACGCAGCATTTGTGAAACGTTATAACTGTTTTCACCATTGCTCATCCATCCCTTTATATATTTCCAAAACTGTGTATAAGAATAGGAATTCTTCTGTTTAGTGAACAGAACAGTTCACACATTTAAAGCAATAATTTGTTAGAAAAACTTAGTAATTTTTTCTGTTAAAATGTAAATTTATAAGGTTTTACAGCCGAGCTTACTATGCTCATGAGGGTTAGAGCATATTTTTCTACAAGAGAAAACTACATAAGGTTTGGGGAGAGCAACATTTTCCATATTATTGGGTACAGTGGGACCAGCAAAATCAGGAAATTCATGTTTTATGAGTTTAAACAAAAGTCAAAGTTACATAGTCATGCTAAACATCACCCTCTGTTTAGTAGGGCACTTCTGGTAAAAGGGTCTAAAATGTTTAACAACTGTAACTTTGAACTTTTGGTTTCTTCTAAACTGTTATAAACTAAGCACCTGATTCAGGGAGAATAACTGGTTACAGCTTTGTGCAAACCTCTTTGAATTGCTTTTTTCTTGGGACTTTTTATAGCTAAGAACTTTAAAAACTGAAAAAAAAAATTGTATGTCCTACATATTTATTGGTTATTCTGCAAATTAAAATCTCAAAAGACTGTCAAAACAATAAATTATATTTCAATGAACTAGGGAAACAATTTATTAATTTTTAGATTCTTTGCTGTTCAAAACAAAAATGGATCTTTAAGCCATGAAACTTTCAAATGACTACTTAAATGACTTACACAGCTTTCACTTACATAAATTCTTCTTGTGGATTTCTCAAGTGGAGCATGACGCAAAGCTTCTAAAGTTGTCAAAGGAGTCCTCCTTTCTATTGAGGTCTCGAGTTCTAATATCTCAGATTCCTTAGAAAAATAAATCTTTAATCTGTTCTTAAAATCTCTGATCTGACACATATATTTACTCCAAAAGGAATGTGTTTTGTCCTGAATATAGTTTCTTGGATGGTTTACACTTCAGAATGCACAAAAGGTATAATTTGTCATGTTTTTGTGGCAATCCATTCTGTCACTGTTTGAATGACAGGGAATCTCTAATAACTTGCAGTGTACCTTAAAAGTGTGTGAAAATACTAGCTTTGACTAGTAGTGGCTTGAAAGAACATAAGAGAATTTCAGAACTAATTCCTGTATAATTGAAATGTAGTTCTGATAATTTTTTACGTCGCTACAAATCAGAGCTGTTGATGTGTAGCTAGTATAGTCCTTTCTCACATATAATATTGATGAAAGCTTTAGAAAAAAAATCCCTACTTGTTCATTAGGAGTTAGGATATGTTTGTTCATTTATTTGTTTATACTCTATTTAAAATTTACATTTGGATCTTAAGAAACCTCTATTAAATTAAAACCAACCATAAACAAATTAAAGATTCAGAAGCCACAAACATCACGGGCAGAATTTTAGCAAATATTTTGACGTCACTTAGTATAGTAAAGGAGAAAAATATTTCTTTTTACCCACAAAGAATAACAAAAGTGATGTATAGCAAGTTATATATAAAACTTTATAATAATCCAAAGCTTCTTGGGGAAAAATTGTATTGCAGACTAACATATAACTCCACTGAAGTTACCAGAAACAGGTTTGTCTAGTGATTTTAGCCTACATATATTAGGGCACCAGTTTTATTAGAGCTTAAAAAAGAATAAGTATACATGTCCTTGTATTCCTTTAAATCCTTTAGAACAGCTGGTCTCAAGCTAACCTTACCATTTAGAAACAAAATATTGTGACACTTAAATATAAATGGAAAAACAGTGCAATCCGTTTGAGAGTGGGAAGTGGACATGGTCTTTGTATGAACATCCTCATTCAAATAGGCCCAATGTGGTTATCAGCTTTAGCTCCAGAGCAGAACTCCACACACGAAGGATACACATTCTCCCCCTTCTATTGATCAACTATTGCATACACATAAACGAAGCAACATAAAAAACTATTAAGATAAAAGTTTTAATTTATTCTGTCTGTATTTCTCTAGTTGTTTGACATGAAGATTTTTGTTATGACGTACCACGTGCTAGAGGGCACAAGAGACTGTTTTCATTGTGCAGTTAAAGGAACCTATTAGAAATATGAAATCATTATTTCTGGAGGATTCAGGACATTTTTTTTATTTTCCTGTGGACAGCTGCTGGCTATAGAACTGAGGCAAGTTTAATTCAGGAAAATATCCTAAGTAATGGAGCCAGAGAGGCTAAATCGGAGTGGTAAATATTGCTAAGCCATCATTACTTGCTAAACAGCTATTAGTCATCCCTATTTTTTTACTGCATGCTTAAAGTTCTAAAGAGCCATTGCTTGTGATACCTTCTTTAACAAAACAGAAGAATCTATCCTCTAAAACCACAGAAGTCTGCCAACGTAGCCTTGAGAGTCTAGTTTAAACCCCTGAAGTAAAGAATTCCACATTTCAAGGATTTAAGTGGAAATAAAATAAAATCAGGCTCAGATTTTCTTCCAAGAGAACACTGCTGAAGAAACAGATAAATACGAAGAGAGAGGGAAGGGCTCAATGTAGAAGAGACAGCATGAGAAAAAGACTTGCAAGCACTGTGTAAAAAAAAAAAATTCAAAACAGCCAGTCATAAATACTTCACGCTTGAGGACTTCGTATGCCTCATAGAGTTTATATCTATGTAAGATTTAATCCAGGGCATGGCTGTCTGTCTGTACGTCTTGCTGCAGATGGAGTATTGTAACTCTCATACTTTATGTTGCTCTTTTTTTACAGAAAGAGAGAGCATCATTTGAAGTATTTGCCTCTAGAGAAGTGCAACTTGGTTAAAATGACCCAGGAACAAATGGAAAAATCCTGGTAATTAACCTAAAAGCAAGATTAAAGGAAAAATAAGTTGGTGTCCAGTGTATTTAACTAGTTTGTGTCTGTTTTATTCATGGTCTGAGAGAGGAACATATCAAACCAAGAAGCAATGAGTGTTATTTGGGAACAAACCAGTTTGCTGTGGGTTGAGTGGAAGATGGAAAAAGAAGTCTAAGAATTATATTTGCTATCAAAAGGGGTCTCAGACTGCAACGCTGGGAGAAGATCTGCCCTGTTATCAAACTACTGAATTCTGTCAGACGACAAGAAGCACATTAAGTTCAGATGTGCCTTCACCATTGATTATAGCACGGTGCATGCCTCTTCCCACTTAATTATGGCTGCCATGGGTGTAAAGCACCAAAGCTGCGTGGCAGAACTAAGGCACATTGGCAAGGATGAGTCTCAAATGCAAAGTAGCTTCAAATGCAAATCTACCAAAAATAATAACTGGACAGATCAGATTTCTGCTTATCCCAAGTCCATCTCAGATGGGACTGAGGGACTGCTAATGAGGAGGCCAAACTGAAGATGCAATCCAGGGATTCAGAAAGTCTAACTAAACACCAGTTATTCAAACTGAGGGGTAAGGAATTGATCCTGCCTCTTGAAAAGTTTATTCAGATAGAACAAAAAGCTGCCAAAGCACAATTCTCCCTGTAATTATGACAAGCAACAATCAGACATTTGTCTGCCATGCCTTCTGGAAAAATCTAGATGATGTACAATGTGCTGGAGACTACAAAATTACTTCTCAAAAAAGACTAGGAGCAAAAATGATTTTGTTGTACGCACTAGAGTATGAGCTAGAATATAATGAGCACACTGAATAGGTGTTAAAAACATGTTTTCTTTCATACATGTGCATAGTAATTATAGCAGAAGTTCTGGATATTTGATGGATTTACTTCCAAGTACTGATGAGTTTTAACACTATTTAATATTTCAGATCTAGTTCAGAACATATATATATATGTATTAAAGAAATATTTGCTAGCAGAACACTTGTATGGTTTTCTTTATGTAAAACTGAATGATGTTAGTAAATCTACAAAACTTTAAATACTGTAGTTCTGGGAGTTTACCCTGAGTCATGTTTTTTTTGGGTGCAATTTTTTTCATATTAAAGAAAGCACACATCACAATACATGCTAACAAATGCATTATTGTACCTGATCAGGAAGTGCTCAAAAAAGAACACTGGGGTGGCCTTGATGGCTCAAACTTGGACATCTCTGCTATCCAAAGTTAGGAGAGGTGAATCTTAGAAGTTTTCTGAGTAAGAGAGTTTTTAAGGTAAAGTTAACCCACTCAGAGATGAGAATCCAGGCTGCAAGCTCATAACCAATCCAACATATTGTGGAAATCCAGTAACACAGAAACAATGTGTTGTAATGATCTATTTACTTAGAGTTCATTATTCAGCTGTCAGACCTCCCTGCACTGTCTTGATAGAGCTCCAGATGGAATGTGTATCCCAGCCAAGAGGCAAACTGAGCTGTGACTTCAGCTGCTAACGGGACGTTTTTGTTTGTGGAGGAACTGTTTTTCTTTGTCATTAAAAGGCACCTAAACAAGAGGCTGTGATTCTGTAAGAGGTGATGTAATGTGGTGTGAGAAATACTTCTGTGACATAGTGACTGTTCTGATTACAATGACATGCTTAAATGCTATTTCACCATCTTTTGTCTTCAACCAACCCACAGCTGCACTGTAAAGAATGAAAAAAAAAAAAACAACAACTTTTTTTTTATAACAACATGTTCAAAAAAAGAAAGGTGCCATCATAAAAATGCCCTTGGTTTGTGCCAAGAACAAAGAAGATGAAGAATTTATGTTAGTAACCAATCATAGTAAAATTACTTTATAGTAAAGAAATTAGATTATTGTGCTGTGCTTTGATATATTTTAAGCATGGAAGGGCTACTTATAGTCCCTGTGGCCTGAAATCAGTACACTGAATAATATCTCAGGCAAGTTCAAGCTCTGTCATTATTGTGGGACGAGTATAAAAGAGCACCCTGAAGCTACAATTGCTATAGGCTTCTCTAAGACGTGCAGAATGCACATTTCAAATTGTATCTTATCACACAGAAGACAGCTGGGGTGTCACAACACTCAAAGGCAATTAAAAACCAGATGAACAGTCAAGACTCTGCAACAACATTTGAGAGAATCATTAAAAAGTTGCAACCCATGAAAGAAAGGAACAAAACAAACCAACAGAGACACCAAAACAAAGTAACAGGTGTTCCTCCGTGTATGAATGTCTCATCACAAACATGAGCATTTTGCAATAATCTGGCCAAACACAGGTGGATGGCTTTTTTTGTGCAACTACTGAGAAAAAAAAAAACAAACACCTTTTCTCCAGTATATCTGTTCCCTAACTGTGTCTGAAAAGACATTCTCCTCCCACTTCTTTCTCTTGCAACACATTTCCAAATGAGGACCATAGGCCCCCCTTCTTCCTGTGTCCTTAGAGCAGGCAATCTACACTAGTGCACCGTGATGAACTGATATTTCCTAGTCCATGAGATGCAAACACGAAAGCAGCTGAAGAACTATTTAGACTAAATACCAGTCCAAGAAAAGAAGTTATTAACCAGGTCATTGAAGCTGGGAATTAGAAGACAGACTCTTATGTGTCAGAGGAGGATCTGGACCAGCCTTGCAAGACAAACAGCATTTGCAGTAAAAACTTCTCTTTTTCAAGATGTTTAACCAATTCAGGAGTGGGATTTTTATAGTTGGTATATAGGGAACTGGATGCTTGATGTCCATGCCAGCCTTCTGTCATGTAGGCCTATGCTCCTATGTTGTACTTAACATTTTTTTTTCTCAGTCTTGGAATTGTTTTCCTCTTAAAGATGGAAATATCTAGCAGAACTCTCATAACATTTATAATGAGCTGCTATGTATCAAAAGGTCTGGAAATCCTAAATGGACCTAATCTGGAAATCTAACTTGAAATAAAGTGCAGCTCAAATTTATTACCTAAAATGTTAATTCACTCATTTGAAGTAGTGTATGATTCTCAGTGAAGCAAAGTTTGGGCATCTCTCTTTTAAAGATTGAAAGAAGGTTACATGGTCTCTTCAAAGCTCCTTTATTGACATGGATGGATTGACATTGAGGAAAACCACGTACTCCATGTATTTGTATTCTTTATTTATCTGTTTAGACTTTTTCCCTTCCTGGTGCCTTTCAGATTCTCTAGGCGTATTAAATGCATTAAAAGTACACATTTCAAACAAAACACATCAAAAGGATCATAAAAAGACAGACCTCTCTAAAAAATCTCCTAAAATACATGAGACATTGTAAAAAGTGTGCAAGAAAATCATGTGAGGCCAGGAAAAATATTTTATTTCCCTGGGAAACCAAAATCTTGGATTACCTGTTGCTTATGTTGCTGAAGCACTGAACACTACCCTGAATTTTAATTATGATAATTAACATTATTATGCATTCACATTGATCTTACCTTCCTTACCAGGGGTCTATTACTACTGATTATGCTTATGGCAAATTTCCAGGTGACTTCAGTGGGACCAGGATAAAACCCCATGGTCACTGCCACCTCCTTGATTTATATATGAACATCTGGAAGATTGTAATGTTCTGATGTCAGCCTAACAGGAAAGTGTACAACCCCACATCGAATGACCAAATTCAGTAGTTCAGTATCATGAATGTCTCTGTGTGTGTGTGTGTGTACGTGTGAGTGTATATGTGTACATGTGTGTGTTTGCAGAGGGTGCGGGAGCACTTAACTATCATAATGCCCAGTGCAAATTAAACAAGTCATATTTAAGCCCAGGCATTTCAGCCAGGTCCCTTATGTCTAACAATACTTTTTTGACAGGTTGATATTAATCAAAATTCAAGGAAGAATTAGTTCCAACAATCTAAAAGCAGAGTAAGAAACACACAAGAAGAGTTTGTTAAGTAAAGCCCAAGTGGAAAATGAGTCTCGACTTTATAGCCACAAACGGGAAGACATACCAAATATAATATGAAAGCCATATTTTAATATCATGTTTAAAAATCCCAGACTGGACTGTCTTTCAGTTACCAGCCCAGTGGGGAAATATACAGTTACATTTCATTACAATGCTAGTCAGTAGGGCTATGTCTCCCAGAAAGAATTAAGTCCCCTCTCACTCTCACACGCAGATTCATGGCTGATGAACACAGAAACTGAGCCATTGCAAAATCTTGCTCTTATTCTGTGAAGCGTACTGCAGTGGCCTGGGACCTTCCTGTTTTTTCTCTGTTCATGGGGGAAATTCCTAATGCAATAAAGAGTACATAACTTTTTCTTCACAGCAGTCTTGTTTCACCCACAGATACTGATACTTGCGATGTTTTCACATATAGCTCTGACAAACCCATTCCTTTCCCCAAGGCAAAACAAGTCCAGACTTCGCTAGCTTAAGAGCAAAATGTGAAACACTTCTCTTTACAAAAACCTTCCCATCCAGGGAATATTCCCAGGAAAGAAAAAAAAAAAAAAGGGGGGGGGGGGGTTCTTGAAAAGGGGGGAGGGGGGGCTTCTGAAAATTTTGGTGTGGAAAACACTACAGCAAGGGAACTAGAAATGTGAAGACTGCAGTCATATGGATGTCTATGCTTGGGACAAATCCTATGCAATGAGGAAAAAAATCACTCAGAATAGCATATACTTGATCAAACTTATCTCTACCACTCGAAGTGGAAGGAGTTACAGGTTTTGTGATTAACATTCAATTTTAAAGTACATAAATTAAGACAAGGGTTCCAGACCACAGTTAAAAAATAGTTCAAATTAAACTCATTAGAGAGAGTCAGTGTCCAAGAGAATTCAGAAAAAAGAGTTTGGTCTTCCTGAAACAGAACAAATGTACTTGCTCCTCGCTGTCCTTGTCTGTTTTCCTTGCATATTAGAGCATCTAAAAACTTTACAATTGAGCTAATGCAAAATCCTTCCACTAGATACAACAACCTTGCAGCTACTGTATAATTAAATCTTTCTTCTTCTCCTTTTGATGCTCTGATTTTCTTGTAAATGATAGTTTGCTTTTCTTACTTAGGCAATAAAGGAATTCTGCATATTTAATGCATTCTGTGAAACCTCCCATGTGGATCTGTGTTTTTGTGGGTATGTGATGAAAAGGTAGCCTGGAACGTATTATGAATTTATCAGAAACCCAGAGGGTTGTATAAAAACAAAAGGGTGGAATCCAAGGCAGGTGCAAGTGCAATGAACACTGGTTTGCTTTTGAGATCATTACTTGTTCTTTGTTTAAACTCCAGAACTTGGAAAGGAGTCAGACAATACCAGGAGATGTATTAAGGAATGCTGAAAATAGTCTTTACTTCAGTTTGTTTTTTAATCATCAGCAAGAATGTGTAGAGGGAAATTAGACCTTCTTCTCATTTTGCCTTCGTTTGTAATGGTCTTTTCTTAAAACCAAACCCACTATTTCTCCAGAACACACTGTATGCATTGTAAAACCATGGACAACTACAAATGTTTCCTAAAGCAAATTAGCACTGAACAGGAGTACTGGCAATAAGCACTCAGCTGAGAGACAGAATAAACACTTTTAGACCATCATTTGACTTTGTAAATAAGATGCATACCAGTTTCAAGTTTCGCTGCTTTTCAGGAGTACTCACATGTCAGAAGAGCCTGAACAATAACATACAGACAGACACAAAGCAAGACCATCAACAAGACAACTTGCTGTCACTGTAGCAATGTCCATATGGACAGGCTTGATAGGTAAGACCCAAATCCAGTTTGTATCATTATAACCTAATTTGTATCATTGTTTTCTACCACACCTAGACCACAACAATTTAAATTATTCTTCCCCTGTTTGTTTTGAACCTGACATATGAGACTACTATATGACAATGTCTATTTCTTGTATTGTGAGAGCACCCTGGTGGTATTCTCAACTGATATTGTCTTTGTCAGCAACCATTGTACCACTGCATCTTTATTAGGCTGAGGGCTCCTAGTCTACTTTATTATTCTCTTCACATGGATGTTGTTACTTATTTTTCATCATCCCTGTCATCATTCCCACTATCTTTAGCATTTCTTCTACACCCTCATTGAGAAGGGAAGACCAGGGATACACATGGACAATAGGGGAGTTCCTCTTTGCTTCTCTACCTTATTCTTGATAATTCCTAATGTTTTATTTACTCTTCCTATTACTACTGAATATGGAGCTCACTTCTTCCTGCTCTTCTAACTCCATAACTATTTTCTTCTTTTCAACACTTAGTTCAAATCCCTCCACTATAAATGCAGAATGGAGGCTGTTTCCTCACATGCAACTCTTCACATTTGTCATTGTTAAATTTCCTGTCTGACTTTACTACAATAGAACTCAGTATCAAGGTCAACTTTTGTTTTTACTTCTTACTTTTAGCTCCATCGGCAAACTTTGCCATATCCCTACTCAAACTCCATTCACTAGTTCTTTAACTCACCCTTACATCTGAAGACGAAGGAAGGATCTCTGTTTCAGCCATAAATCCTCAAAATATAACTGTATCCTGAGGGGAAGGAAAACTGAAAAGGAAGACCCTAAGAACCATTACGGATAAGAGTGAAAGAATTTAATATATCAAGTCTGGGAAAGGAAGGAGATGGGAGTCAGCCAAAGCATTTGGG
>NW_010107923.1:47465-119024 GCF_000699245.1 Pterocles gutturalis
CACCTGGTCACTGACAGTAACTAGGAACTAAGAAGTTGCTAAATCCAACAACATTTTAACTTCAGGATTCATTGTATAAAAAAAAACCCAACCCAATTATTTATAAATGGAGCAACTGGTCCTCAGAGGAATTCTCATTTCAGCTATCAAATGGTGACAATTTCTTTTAAGTTTACAATTGCCTTATAATTCGTCTCTTACAACAGCGATTTTGTCATTCTTAAAAATGTAGCACTGAAGTTTAATTGCTTTTCTTATGCAAACAGCTTTTGAAATAGAGGCAGAGATGTAAAACTTACATGTTTTCTTATAAAAGTGTTGAAATGTATTTCAAATTTGCCTTCTGATACTACATTAATGTAAGCGTTATGAAGAAAAAAACAGACTGTTACTTTGGAAACGAACACAGACTTATCACTGGGTGTTCAATTCAATACCTATTAATGCTTATACATATGGTATTAATTCTGCATTAATTCTGTCAAAAGTGATATCATACTCCAAAAGTCCAAATTATGACATCACTAAAACAACTTTGCTCTTCGTGGGTTTGGAGCATGACTGTGCCAGAGTTAACTAGAATTTATTCATGTAGCCGATTCTGACAAGTTCGGTTTAATTAGTTCATGCCCTCATAATGAACAAGAGACTGTGTTTTTGAAGATTTGCCAGAATAGTTTCTATTCTCTTCAACTTAAGTGCCAAATGCGTGCACTACTTTATACTATTTATACCTTTGCCTATAATTACTGTTCCCTAAGGTGTGATTGTCCTATTTCATAAGAGTTTGTGCAGCTGCCAACATGAAGATGTAAATAAATTGTAATACCGTTGCTATGAGGTGTAAAAATCCCACAGCTCATATCCAGACCCTTGTATAATAAACTCAAGTAAACATTCCATTTCCTGTAAGCGATTGTGGTTTGTGACTAGATGTAAAAAAGCAGTGCAGTAAGTCATCACTTTTTTAATGATTTGCTGAAAACAAAGCCATGTAAGCATGAAACAAAAACCAGCTATGTACAAACATTTATTTTTATGAAGGAGAAATACCCGCATGCAAATTTGCATGGTTTGCTCTTATTTGATAATGTTTGGAAGCTGGTCTCATTTCCATTTACTGTGGAAAATCTTGAGATGCAGCTGATATGCCAAAAGTAGAGGCCAAAAACTTCTACAAAAAGGTGGTTTGAAGGTCACCTCTACTATTTTGAACTCACTGCAACCTTTGCAGAGATGCTCTCAACTCCCTGTGTTTTTAAGATGCTGTAGCTTTGTGCATTATGAGTTGAACACTGCTACCAGAGGTGAACACAGCAAAGATTCATTAAGATTTATCTTTTCAAAGCAGTGACAGGGTGGACAACAGGAGGCCTTACTTTCAGTACCAATCACAACTATTACATATAGAAGATTCCCTCGTAGGTCAGGCACACTGTTGTCTCCCTTGCTTTTACAAGGAAAACACCCATGCTTTACTGAGGAACACGGTTTGCTAGTTTTTCCTCAACTGATGTGGTTAAATAATCATTTTACTCCTCTTTTCTTGTTATGGAAGATGTTCTGCTGTCTGCCCTGTCAACCAAGTTGAAGCTACAGTGTAGACATGCCATATTGTATGGGAATGACTTAAACCAAAGGCAGGCACATTTCAGTAGGAGGCACTAGTTCAATACTGGTGACAAGCACACTGTGAAGTTTAAGTGTAAAAGCATATCAGCACTCACATCTTTTCAATAGAGAGGTTTTGCATATGTTAACAGAGCAGATAAATGAACTGCTGGGTGTCGGTGGGAATAAGATGAGCACATGAGTCATGTCTGACTTCACGAGTTAAGCTGACAATGGAGCAGCAATAAAATCTTCAGGCCACTTTACATCAGCAGGTGTTTTACATCATGACACAAATAAGCTAGTTTACACATGCTGCAGGATTTTTAAGCTCTTTGCTGGAGCCACTTTTCTCAGTGCCTATAAAGCCATATTGCCTAAAGACCACAAATTTGCATGCCCTGGCTTCAGCTGGAAAATGAAAAGTTAAAACTAACATTTCTAGTTGGGGAGTTGCTGCTTTCACAAGGCTAGGACAGTAGATCAGGAGCTGAGACATGGAGGTAAATCGCAGCTCGGCACTAACCGTGTTTCTGCAGGACTACACTTAACTCATTTCGCCAGCTCATCCTCCCTTCTCCCATTTCCACCTTTTCAGTGTAAAGTGACAGTGGGGAGGGTTGGCTGTGACCATGCATTTCTGCCACAGCATTTCACTAGAGCCTCAGTTGCAGTTGCAGCTGTAGGCAGCAGCCCAATGCAAAATATTTTAAAACATTAACCATCACCTACATAGCTTTGACTCTTAAACTCTGGTATTTCATATTCTACCAAACTTGGCAGAAAGAAAAAAAAGGCCGTATCCTGTTGGAAAAGGGGGAATCCCATCTCTACTGTGGTATAATCTATTTCTGGTCCTAACGAACTGTGGGTTATTGAAACTTAAACCAGTCATTAGCCCAGGACTGAACACTACACGGCCTGGGAATCAGTCCAACGTAATTTCGGGGTGGGAGGGTGGCTCAGAATTCCACGTTTGTGAGGAGAGCAAGAAATATTTTCCTGGCAGGTTTGTTTAAAAAAATGGCAGCTGTTTTTAATTGCTGGGAGGGTCAGATTGTTAAAAACAGTCCCAGTGGAAATGGATTACTGCATGGGAGGATGTCAAGGTGCAAGATAAATGGAATTTAGTCCCTGGTCTGACTGTTCATTATCTGGAAAGGAGCTCCACGTACTGCATGTATGTACACACGAAGCACCCAACATTACGGATTGGTGTAAAGGCATTATTGTTGACATGACTTTGGAGTGACAGCATTATTCATGGAAAACAAAGCTATAAGTGAGTTATGCAAGTTACACAAACTGAGTGCGAGTAAGCTCTTTCCATCAACACCATAGACTGCATGTTTCCTTTAGGACATTACATTTTTCAGGAAAAATTATTCTAGAAGGGTGTTAAGTCATTTAAAATAGCCATGTGTATTCTCTCTGGTTTTTGTTCCTCTGTAAAGTCAGACTGCTTCTCAAAGTGTATCATGAATCTGTAGTCTTCAGAAGGGAGAATGAAATAAGACTCACTCTTGTAGATTAGATATCTCAAAACTAAGTGTATAAAATATAGGGCTTGGTGCTTGTTCACACTGGAGCATCATTATATCCTTCCAGGAGACACTCTTCAATTAATGTTTTTTTCATTATCAGGTTTGTTTAACAAGGCCTTGATGTAAGTCATAACGTAACCAAGGCCTTGGAGTAAAATAACATGAGAAAATACTGTGATACCAGTCAGTTTTTGTTTCAGCTTATGCATGAGGAATGTCACGTATAGTTACAGGAGGTGTCCCTGTCAGACACAGGTGGTTTAAATGGTGAATGCTGTCAGGAGCATAATGTCTGTGTAACAAAATGAGAGCCTGCAGGTAAGATCCTGCTGCTTTCAAGTTAATGCTAAATTACTCACCGACTTGGCTAGGATGAGGGGAAAGGGCAGATCTTCAGCCTGGAGCTGTTAGACCTGTTCATTCGCCAACAGTCAGCAGTTCCTGCCTCTTTGCCACTTTCTGCTCCATTTCTTCTCTGTGTCTATGCCATTCCAGTCCTTAGCATGAGGGCTTCTTCATTTCCCCAGCAGCGCCTCATGAGGGCTTTGTTTCAGCTCCAAGGAAAGAAAAAAAATTAGGCAAAAAATCAGGAAAGCAATTTTCTTTTATAATTTTTCTTACTGGTTATTGTAATGAAATATTGTGCTTACAGTCACCTGTAATTCTCGGAGTGACTCACGTACTTTTTAAACATTTGATGCTGTTCCATATTTCAGCTTAGACTCAGAGTTCACATGAAACTGTACTTTCCTACTAACAGTCTGGTTACCCTACCCCTTTTTTCTCTCTGAGTTCTTGGAAGGCCTTGTGAATTGGTGCTTTCCAGTTTATCAGTTTATTGTATTGACAGTGAATTCCTTTGATTAAATGGTTTTTTACAGACACCTCAGCCTTGGTGAAAACAATCCTAATACAAATGTTTTAAAGTTTTCTCTAATATCTCTATTATACATAATTTCTCAGGGATGAAAAAATGAATTATCCAATTTTCTCACACAGTTCCCAATGAGACACATACAAATATCTTGTTAGTATTTTTGGTTGTATTTATGATGATGCTTCACCTTATACCTTACCTTTTCCTTCTGTAATTCTCATATTCCATAACATCTGCTGCTTTCCCCGAGCTGGACTAGGTTATACACTTTTCTGAAGGCTACCATTTTGTCTTGAATAACATCTTGAACCTTGCAGTCTAACTATACTAGCTTTTAATTGGCTTTCTATTTTCCTTTTTGTTAAGGTACATTCATTCCTCCATGACTCCTGGGATGCCTAGGAAGCCTCCATGCTGAGTGTAAGGATTTTAATTTCCTCACTTTTGACTTTAGGGTTTTTTAACTAACTTTCCCCTTGAAAAAAATTTCATTATCAAAAGTTTAGTGTCACAGTCCCACATTTGGTTCAATCACTCCCTTGAGAATGTTGAACTTAATTATGCTGTGGTCACTATTAATTAGTGGCTCAGCAATAGTTACTTCTTAAACCAACACTCATGTATTACATAGGACAGATTCCCTCATGTGTGCTGTAGAACTGACTGCTATAAAAAATATAGTCTAAGAGGTCAATAAGTTATTTCTCTAAATCGCCCATTGGAAAGGATGAATTTCTATGCAGATAGTTGAAATGCCCCATTATGACCATTTATTAGTCTTAGTTGCCCTATGTGCCTGCTGACACTTCACACTTCCATATTAATAGTACGTTTTTGCATGATAGGAAATGCTGTCATAGGTTATTAAAACTTTAGCATGTACTTTCATATTGAACTAAGTTCCAGTATAGAAAGTCTTTGCAGGGCAAAAGGTTTGAAAATGTCGGAAACAAATGTAATGTTGGTGTGAAGTTCTTAAAAAGCACTGCTCAATATTATTGTAACGACTCGATGGTCAGTAGTTTATGAGCTACACTAGTATTCTTATAAACAGGAATATTTTGCTGGATCTATTCTATTCATTCTCCCTGTGTTGACTGCTGTATTCAGTGAATTCCTCTACATTATTATGATATAGTGGTATTTCTTCATCGCTACAAAATGTTGTTCCCCTACAGCTGCTAGATATCTTAGTACTCTATAAGTACTTGTCATGCTAATATGAAAAGAAATGTCATTCACAGATGTTCAAAATACAGACCTCTTATAGTAACTTTTCCAGATAGTCCTTTTAATTTCATACTGTATTTGTTGAAAATATGTCTACTTATTATAACTTTTATCTCACATTAATGTGTTAGCAAGCAAAAAAATAAAACTATCAGGTTTTTACAGTACATTTGAAACATAACTGTAATTACATTTTTAATTCTTTTCCTGGACTTAAAGAGATTAAATTGTTTAGAATTATTCATGTACTGAAGTATTTCTGTATTGAAGTATTCTGAAATATCTGATTTCAGTGGGATTAGACACTTGCATATCTTTGAAAGCCTGGCCCTGGTCCCACTAGAGAGCACCCAGATGCTCACAATCAGCAGAGATAACATTTTCAAAAGAGATGACTGAAATATCAAACGCTTAGAAGAGCTAGACTTCAACCAGACACATCTAATGTGCTGCTATGCCATCATTCGTAATTTTCATGGCTCCATCGATTCTGGTGAACAGTGACTTTCCTGTAAAATTCAGCTCTATGACTTCACATGCACTAGCAGATGTGCTAAATCAGGGTGTTTCATCCCTCAGATATAATTAACATATTCTACAGCCTGGTGCAATCTGTTTAAATAGAAGAAATGAGGGCAGTGTGAAGCCAGTCTCTCCAATATGTCAGAAGAACCAGGCTGACTTAAATGTTTATTCTTAGTGGTCTACAATGCTCTTTGTAGCCCATTTTTCTATTTTCTGTAAAAATTCTTCACCTATGACAAGTCATATATGTTAAATAACTAGCCTATAACCTTATAGTGAATTTAAAATGCAGGAATTTGTCTCTTTACAGCTACTGTTAGATGCCAAGTCAATGAGAAAGTACAGCACTGCATTCTAGATTCTGATAACAAATGCCTTGTTTTGGGAATGTTTATATCCAAAAGGCTCATTCAGCCCAGGATGTAGATAGATATGATTTAAACTTCAGACTGTGAAATTCCTCCTCCTACTAAAATAAACATACGCACCCCAAAAAGAAAAAAGAAAACAAAAAGCAGAAAAAAAAAAAAAAAAGCAGAGAGTTGGATATTAACTTTGATTTTTACAAGATAGCTTCCAAAGACAGAAAAGGGAAATAAGCCCAGTGATGGTGGAAATTCCAATGTCTCAGGTGAAAAAGTGCTAATACAGCTTTTGGATAGGGTTTTAAGCTTTGCCAAGAAGGAAATGGAAAATTAAGAGGTTCTTGGAAAATGAAGAGGTTTTGACTGAAGATCAAGAGACTGACTCAAGAGAGCCTGAAATTCTACAAAGGCTATTGCCAGCTTGCGTCAGTGAGAACAAGTGGAAACAAACCAAAGAAATTTATCAAGTTACATTGGCAACTGAACCTAAAAGAGAAAGAAAAATGTGTTTGTTCTTAAATTTTGTAATTACAATGCCTCAGCAGCTTTTCTCCCTCACTGTGGCCCTGATTCTCTGTTCCTCTAAAATATTTTTATTCTCTTTTTCTTTTCTTTCCCGCAGTTTTTGCACTATCCAAGTAGCCCAAAAATCTCTTTGCTTTAATTTATGTAACAAAGGGGTTAATATTTCTGATGTTTTCTCTGCTGGGATGCCAAACAGGGTCACCAGATGTGATTCATAAGTTGTTCTTGCATGCTGCTTAGCAAAAGCACAGCTGTGGTTACACACTGGGGGTGGAGGGAAAGGGGAAGAGATCTTGACCCCATTGGAGTCAACGGGAGTTTTACTATTTACTTCCACAAGGCCAGAATTTCATCCCAAGTATCTATGTGGGTCTTGTTGTTTGCTTTCTTTTGTTCAAAAGGATCCTTACTGTCACCATTTCTAGATTTCATAGAGATTAGATGTGAATCAATAATGTATTTAATTATTATTATAACCACCTGTCTACAATATTGGATGACAAGTAAAACATAAGTAAAGGCTTTACCTCATGGTGAAACATTATTTTTTTTAGAGAAAATGGTGTTTTCATCCTTTTTTCCCTCAATTTACTTTTCTGGAGAAATATTGGCATCTAAATTTTAGAATTTGGAGAGAAATATTTTATTCTAGTTTAAGTCTGCACCTCCCCAACCACCCTGTTTTCTGCTTCACAGTTTTACAATGTTTTGAAAAAATAATGTCACTTTTTGATAGGTAGGAACAAAGATTTAGTTGCTTCTAGCACTATCTGCAGAGCCTTCACTGAACTTGGTTCTCACTATCATGTCCGTTTCTGAAATGAAAAACTGTAAATTTAACACAATCACAGATTTAACAGAGTCTTCTGTTATATCAGTACATTTTGTCTAAGCTGATTCTAAGTACGTTCTTGTCAGCTCAATAAGCAAAAACTGAATTTAGCTAGAACTATGGCTAAAGTAGCTTCAGAAAATGTTATTGTAATTACACAGGTATAAAAGGAACATAATTTCGGATGAGAAAATCAAATGTTGTATTAAGAAGGATCTTATATTTTGCTCAGAAAAGGTTATTTCTTACATCACTTTCCACCACTTTCCACTTATGTGAAAACTAATCTATGATGATAATTTTCCATGGTCTTAGCTCCTCTTCTGTCTGCAAAAGGTAAGGATTTGATATGAGATCATCTAAGTCATCCATGGAAATTGGTGCTCCATGATCTCTGTAAGTATTGGACAGGCATAGACATGAGACTGGGAATGTAATTGCATAGGGACATACTCAATTTGACTTACAAATATTCTACTTGTACTTGAATTCAGCCATGAGATGGTTGTCTGTAAAGAAGCTAGACATGTTTTTCTCCTTTACAGAGCTTGTATAAACTACAGTGACATTTCTTCTGCTTCTGCTGTCTAGCCTTTAAAAAAGATCAGATAAGATTCATTAAGAACAAAGACAATTATGTCTCAACAATAAAAATTTCCTATTCAAAAATAGTGGTGGTTACAGTCTGAAGGAAAAAAGTAGAGTTCATCATGGAATACTTTCATAAAGCAAATATGTCAATCCTTGTACATATATAAGTACATGTCAATATCTTTTATATATTTACTAAGTTACTCACTGTACATGCAACCAACAGTACAACGTTTTCACTTCAGAACTTGAGATAGTCTTTCTTTCAAACACACAAACAAATGCCATCAACCCTCATTAGATAAATACTGAAGTAAGGACAGACATTCTGTTTCTCAACCATATCCCAGGTGACTGCAATGACCTGAAGGCAGTTGCTGGCTGGCTCATCAGAGTGTAGAAATTGTGATATTTGCTTCCAAAATTTGACCTGTGAACAGCACTGAAGAAATATGCACCTATTTATAGGGATTATGTCTACCCTTGTATATTAAACCTACCTGTAGCTGTTCTGAATCCATACTACTAAACTTTCTAGCCTTTGAAAAAGAAGTGGCCAAATACAAACTCTCTGTGAGTCCTGGACCATTGCTAAATTTCAGGTTGAACCCAGAAACTGCTTGGGAAAGTGCTTGCTGATCAGGGACAAAGCCATCCAGGGACTGTTCTAGCAATTTAGCAGTGTAGATGTCTGAGTTCCAGTATCCAGGAAGTTCCTTGGCTCTGTTTAATCTCATAATAGAGATGTAACTGTCATTTGCTTATGTACACACACCTTTTCTGTGACATAATAGCGTATCAGTTTTAACATCTCAGTAATACTCTGCAGCATACTGAACAGCAGACCCAATCCAAACAGCCCTTCTCCCTGGACTACATAAAAATTACTTCACGATGACCCAAAATCAAGACACTATTTAACCAGACAAGACATTTTCAATGTCCTGAAGTTCAGTGAATAAAGCAATCTTTGGCTCTTACATAGGACCATTCATCCAAGCATTTCAAGGAACTTTGGACGCACTAAATAAGGAAAAAGTTTCCTTTGGGAGCAGCTGGAAGACTGTAAAAAGAAAACATTTCAAACCATTATAAAAGTTATTAACAAGAACAAAACCTTCTTCCAACTGTTACTCTCTGATGTGCTCTGTTCTTGTTACTACACGACTTTTGTTTGGAAATAACAATTCGTACTTCCTTCCTTTTAATATGTATCTTGTGATCATACAGGCAAATCCAACACCTTAATTCTTACTTTGCACTCTGAAAATTTATTGAACAATAAGAGGGGACAGTGGTCTGTCAGTCTGGTATCTCAGCTCATCATGGAGACTTGGAGTGCAGAAGGAGGAAATACTTCACTGTCCAGTCATCTGGGGTAGATGAATCTGTTACAGTGCCCAGAGGAGGAATTTTGAATGGTATTTATATATGTTCTGATGGAAGATTTTATTGCAAAAACATTTTATTCTAGCTCTGGATACCGTCAGCCTCCAGTTCAGTCTGATATTTTGTGGCAGGAGGGACCACACTAAGATCCTGTCTGGGAAGGTTGTTTCCAATGCCTGGTCGTTGGCATCAGGGACCACCTAGATGTGTCATCCCTACAGGCATTATTGCCTGGGATTGGGTGGAGGAGCAGGTAATCTCTGAGGATGGGAGGGAAGGTGTGGCAAGTAAGCAACAGCAGCGCAATGCATCGACCCAGGAAGACTTTCAACTCCCCTCCCAGTGAGGTCATGCTGGTGGGTAAGTGGAAGGAGACTCAACCCAGACAGCAGAAACCAGATTTTATTTTCCATTGAAGCTTTTACCTCACAAATCCATAGCAAGTCATCTCCTCATCAGGAGTTTTTCCAAGAAGACCAGAGGGCTGGTTCTCAGTTTAATAAATGCATGTGTCTGGACAACTCCAGGCACATTTATTCCTGTTTGAATGGTTTATTTTCTACTTTTCCCCCTCCTACTGTTCTATAGCAATGTCACTGTTTTTGTCTGTGGGTGTGCACATGCACGTATTATGTTCTGATCCTCCTTTTGTCTTCTTTTTGTTAGCTATTATTCCTTCAAAAGTATGACACTGTGAGTGAGTGTTACAGTAAAGATTGCGGAGTGATTTATATTTTGATCTTCTGGTTTTACTTATTTGTAAAATTCTAGAAGCTACCTATTACAGCATGAATTTCTCAGGCTTGTTTTGTGCGTGAATTTTACAATAATTTTAAGAGCAACTGGCCAGCCATTTTTTGTAAGATAAGAACAAAACAGATGAACGTTACAATGAGTATTGCAACACACAAAGTAGACCACCACCAGCAGCTCATTAGGTATCAAGTTTCACATAGCAAACAACTAAACAGTAGATGTTTTGAACACAGGACACTCTGAGGGCCAAAGATTAGAAAGGAGATAAAGGACAAAGACAATCTCCAAAAGCATTTATTCCCTGGGTAATCACCAGCTGACAGGATCTAGATTGGATATAATTCATATTCACTTCTTCCCCTATAAATTTGTTAGTGGCTACTGTCAACATCGGCATACTTTTTTATTTAAAGGATTCTTTGGGGACTGAAGTGTTAAATTTAGCAGGAAAGTAGCCATCATTTGGTAACACGCCTATATAAGATAACTTCCATGGCTAAAAATAGATGTTCTTGAGAGAGTAATTATGAAGTATGACGAATAAAGGCAGGGTAATGGAAGACAGAGATTCTATAACTAGACTTCAAACATTTTAAGTGAAGGATAAGCTTTAACCGGATGAAGTTTTATAGTAACCAGCAAGCCTTTAAATAGCCTAAATACTTATGGATCATTTCAAGTAGCTGTGGCCAACCATGAGGGTTCATTTTTAGGCTCTGAAACATCTCTGCCAGTAATTTGGTATGAAATTTCCTAGTCTACAGTCACACTTGCTGAGTCCACCAGGTATGTGCACAGTAGCGTGTTTTTTTTAATTTTACACTCTAGGAAGCCCTGTCTATATCAATCCAGATGGTTCACAAATTAACCTGGGCACACTCAGATTAAAAAGAGAATACTGAGTGAGGCCTATCAAGGTGATTAATTATTTTTAGGTGGTGTGACAACCCACACCCTTCTCCTAGGTTGTCCAAGGATTCCCCTTCGATTCCCTGTGACTATGTGTGGGGTTTGCCCCACAGGACTCCCCTATGGTGGCAGGAGATATTAATGTGCCCTGGGTGAGACAGAAGTGCTCATGGATGGCATTTTGAGGGGGCTGCCATCAGAGGTACTGCGATAGGAGAGGACAGACATTTGTACTGCTGCGCCTCATTTTCCAGCCTATCTCATCCATTTATTCAGCCTGAATTGAAAGGGTTCAGCAAAGGGTTTCCAAACCTAGTCTGTGATTGTCACTCTCTGAAACTGACCTCCGCTTACTTAAGGAATCCTGTCAAGTTTATAGATCTTCTTATTGGGAAAGATGCAAAAAGGAGGGCAAGTTTCCATAAGATATCGAGGTAAGCCTAAAATTAGTGTACTGACTAAGGAAAATCTAGAACTTAAATTAGAAGATAAAAATAAAAATATCTGCCAATAGCTGGCAAGATAAAATATGCACATTTCATGTGATGCTTTATTGTTTGTGGTGCTAGAAGCAGCATATTCATTCTGGTTCAATGATCAAGCAGAAGGTTAGCCGTGATAAATCAGTTCCAAATGGGTGATCACCCAGTACATACTGAAAACACTCCCAGTTATCACTGTCAGTTATTACTGACTGTTACTTTAGGGAAGGTGAGAATAGCCTTAGACTTCATTATTCTTTTTAAATTTTGTTTATCTAGTAGTCATTGTATTTTCTGACCTTGTTGAAACTTCATCTCTTATTAGATCTATCAAACATAAAAGTTACATGAAAGTGGATCAACATAAAACTACTTGAGTTATGAAAAAAAGAGCAGTGGGGAGGAAGAGTAAAGATGTTAATTTTCTTTTACTAGAAGTTATACAATCAATACATAACTTCTATCACATGCAATGCACATAGGAACTGGTCATAGAACAGATATACAGTTTAAACCTAATGGAAAAAGTCCCTTGACCTCAGAAACCTTTGAAGAATTAAAAAATGTTCCCATTCTATCTTAAAAAATATTGTATAAAAATGTGATTATCATTAATTTTTTTCTGTGAAAGCACAAAAAGACCTGTCCAATCATACAGCAACATCATTTAGCTTCAGGTAGGTATGTGAACATAAGTATTCTTGAATATAAAAGTCTTGCATTCAAGTCACTACTTTTAGCTAGTTTTTGGTGGGTTGCTCTCAGTGACTCTTGCTGGAGCTATTTCTACTTAAAAGAAAACTAAATAACCCCTGTATCGGGGAACTGAACCTTGCTTTGTACCTTCCTATGTGAGTACAAGCTGGTTATTTTTCTACAACTAGTGAGTCTCTGTCTCGTCTTGACACAATCATCAAAACTTTTCAAAGTTTGTTTCTTTTGCTTCTCTCTTCTTTTTTTCTTATAGAGGGAAAATTTTATTTTAAATATATCTTTAAAATAGTCCCAGCAAATTCTAACCAACATGGCTCTCAAAATGAACAGATATGTTTCAGTGGAGCTGAACTGGTGGAGTCACTGATGGAAAAGGCAATGTCAATAAATTAACTGGTCTTGCAAATAATACAATTGTTAAAGGAAATAAACTCCCAAGAATCCTAAGGGAAAAAATGCCAATAAGTAAGAAATAGTAGGTAGGAGGAGGAGGGAACAGTGACCTACATGAAACTGAGGAAACATTTGCTATGTTGTATGAAACAAGGTGAGAAAAAAAGTAGGGAGTTTCTTACTTAAGTGAATGCAATAATATAGTACTGCAAGGCTGAGGCTGAGAACTTCATTTTCACTTCAGGTAGAGAGGAGAGTTACTTTGGAGTGTTATTATTCCCAAATCTCTCAGGACGACTGTGGCAGACACGACTGGGCCCACAATCTTGAATGCCATTATTTCAATCTGTCTTTTCTGTGTCACACTAGTTTGAGCATATATAGTATATTACCTTTAATTAATTGAGTGTTTATGTGTTAAAAAGTTATTCACTTGTGCACAGAGTGATTTGCCAGGATTTATGATGGGAACATTTTATAACAGCAGCATGTGTTTCCAAGGTTCATTCATTATAATTTTTCCTGATGTTTTGCCTACCATATTATTAACTTCCCCAAAGCAATGAAATAGCAGCTTGTCTTCTCACAGCAGAAAAACGAGAGGAATAATTATGAATGTGGAAATCCCAGTGAAAACATGCTTCTATTGAAAGGGCCTAGTGGTCCAAATAGAAGCTTGCTGGATTTATGAAGTCTATAAAAAAAGCAAACATACAGAAAAACAGATGCTTTTTTTCTTCCAAAAATCTTGGAAGTCCTACACTTAGGAAAAAAGGAGGGGAGGGAGGAAGAGGAGAGAATGTTACATTTATGCCACTATTAACAAAAATTTATATTTTATTATAGGTTATGGAGTCTGAATAAATCATCAAAGTTTCAAGTCCTTGCCATGCATAACTATTTAATCGTTTGGAAGTGTTCTTTTCAAAATGTAAGAGTTTGTGAGTATAGTGTTTGATTTGTTACTCCTTCAGTAGCAAAATCACCTTTTCTTCAAAGGGATAGCTCTTTAAGACTCTTTGCATGTAAGAATTTACAATAATGGGAAAATGAATAGCATTCACCGATGGTGGTAGGGGAATTTTTTTTTCCAGCCTGTCAGTGAGGAGGTAGGGGGAAAGCCTGTGAAATCAATTCCAGAAAGTGTTGTGGATCACTGGTTATTTTACAAAGATCCAAAGCTGACAGGACCACCACAGTCATTTGTGTTTATTGTTCAAGAGGGTGCTTTTTTGGACCATCCCTAGCAAAACCAATCTTGTTTAAGAAAAAAGAAAAGGGAGGTCGGGGGGACCAAGAAGGAAGCAGGAGGCAGTGTAAGCAATGAGCCTGCTCCAGGCCCTGCTGTGGGATAGTCTTCCCCACCACTGCCTCAGCCCCACCCCTCTCCTAGGCACTTTGTATTATTACATGTGCACTCTTCATTGTTATTTCTCACAACAACGTGGTCTGCTTCTGCACTCTGTCGCCCGGGTGGCCACTCATAAAAAAATGTGATTTACATTCTTGTTTCACTCTCGCCACCTTTTCACTTCCTGTTGCTTCTGCAGCCCATGCTTTGCTTGCCTTTTCTGTTCTTCTAATTTGAAAACTGGATTTATGTACTTTTTATGTTTATTATTATTACATGTTTATGCATGTGGCAGAGGAAAAATTAGACCACTGTCACCAAAATTGTCCTAGATTTCTTTTAAAATGAATGTATATGTAATAAATTCTTCAAAATAATTTTAAAAATCTGAGTTTCCTGGAGGTGGAAAAGTAATTCCAAAATACAAGCGAAGAATTTTATCTCAGTTGCTTCTCATCACATCCCCAATTTTTTTACACTTAAAAATAATTACCTCAAAAACAGTATTACTCTTAGGCTACAACAGCTTCCATTACAGTGGTCTGAAACTCTTTTCAGTGTCACTGAAAAGCTGAACAGAACAATATAAGAAAGCTAAAGATTGGAGCGGCCACATGGTGACAGTGGCTTTCATAGATGGAGTCATGGAGCTTGAAAACATACACCCACCTTTTGCCAGGATCAAACCTCAAACAGCTGAACTCAAGTTCTTTGAAAGTGTTAAGACAATTTACCCCTACTGAGGAGCTGCCCCTGTGAATATAAATCCACGTTATGGCAGAATAAAAGGGTCATTTTGTGCTGGTTCAGTTCCACTCAGCAGCAAAGGCTGAGCAGAAAGATCTGTCATCAAGTAGAAGCCCTCTGACAGGCCATACCTTTTTTGCTGTAAATCTTGCAGATTTTCATAAAAGGAGGCCCATCCTGAGTTCTCACTGGAGACTAGAAGCAGCCCTTAGCTTTTGTAGAAACAGCTAGCAGCAATGGCTGTTCTTTATTCCCGTCTGCCTTAAATTCGTGTCATGTTTTCTCTACTAGGGGAAGGAAAGAAAAGTGATTAACTGGAAGAACATATGAACAAGTGAATAGATTCAGAGTTCAAGTATGCACCCATGATTTGTCTGCTCCCCTGAAATATATCTAAAGTTGGTAAATTTTTTCCAGAGCTAAAGAATCATGCCCACAATCTTCCAACAGGTAGAGCAACCCTCTTCTGTTCCTTGCTCCCCAGAGGCAGTCTGCTCCCTTACCTTGTTTCTTTTTAAGGGGTAAACAGGTCCAACACCACCAGTCTTCCAGGCACACACCTTTGAACTGCACTGTACTTTTCATCTAACCTCAATACCAGCAGAAAGGGAGCATGGTCACTTCAGCCTCAGGTGTCTGACAAGATTCAGAAAGGTGCTGATGCCAGAGCTGCTCCACATGTACCACACAAATATTTTGGTATTCTCACCTCACCATTACATCTCTGCAGGATGAAGTATACACCTATTTCAACACACAACTTGACCGTAGGAGCCACGTCACGAGCTCAGGCCCGGCAGCCAGCAACTTCTGGCTTCTCATCCCCGTTCTGCCACTGATGTGCAGAATGACACTGGAGTAGTAAATTAAACCCCCTCTGCCTCATTTTCTTTTATTATAACAATAATAGCATTTGTGTGGCTTAAAAAACATCAAGGCAATTAAAAGACATTTTTTCATCTGGTCTCATGCTTACTTTGTAAAATAGAGACTACAAAGGTTCTTTCTTAAGCTTATATCATAAATTACTAAAATGAAATAATTAAATTTACTCCCATGCAACACAGCTAATATAATTACTATGTTCCTTTGCATTATATCAAATGATTTGGTGGTGTTAGCTTCCACTTTATTTGAGATGCAGAGAGACCATAAAGAAAAAGAAGTGAAAAAAAGAATCAGCATTCTGTCTGTCTGTGGAAACTAAGCCGAGGGAAGACAAAGATATTTAATTGTGCACAGACAGATTATATGACAGAATTTTAAATCAAGCTCAGGTTTCCCTACCTCCTGCCCAACCTTCTTAGCTCCAGAACAACCTTGGTGCAAAACGTTAGTGCAGCTAAACTATTAGGTTTAAGCTTTAGCTAGTGTGTTTGTATTATGTTACACTCCTGCAAAACCATGCGTGTCATTTAAAGGACTTTCTGCAAGTCAAGGTACAGCAAGTACATACACTTACATCCATAAGCCAAGGAACAAGGGCTCTCACTCATGGTAAATGGCTCTAGTCATTGGGCTGCAAGGCAAAGAAAAGTAAGTGAGGTCTTCACAGGGATACTAAAAGATTTATAAAATCATGTAGGAAAGAAAGGAAAAACATTCAGAATCTCTCCATGGAGAAAAAGAAAAAAAGAAAAATAAGCAGAAGCAGCAAGTTCGGTGGTTATCAAGACTAAAATGAACTTTTTCTTCTCTGCTTTGAAAAACCTTCAAACAGAACAAATATTCCTCAGACTGAAACCTCTTTGATTTTAAATGTTTCCCAGTGTCTTTCTTAAGTGTTTTGTTTTAAATGATGAAGTCTTAATAAATAGTGGACACATAATAAGCTTCTGTGGGATTTGGACTTTATCCCACAAGTGAGAGGAAGACCTCATAACTCAAAGAGTGATGAAGCCGCAAGAGAGTTATGAAGGTTTTTCCGCACTAGTGGGATTAATTCCATATTCCACAGATGCCCATTATATAGAGGTTCTCTGTTTATACTGCAAGGAGGTAAAAAGCTTTTTTTTTAATTATTAGATTAAAATGTCAGAGTTGAATATAAATGTCTTAGTCAGAAGAGTAAAGAACAGCTGCTTTGTGGTGTCACAAAACATCCTGAAAACAGTAGCTGAGTTAGTGTAGAGACATGTACTGAAAGTATTTTGTGTAACAAGCAAGCATCACTGCTGACCACTTGCTCCCTGTAACAACATTCTCACTTTCTGCAATAGGGAAAAAAAAAAAGGGGAAAGGGAATTTGTTTTCTTCACCACTTGCAGCATTCAAGATGTACAATGGGCCCTATTTCTACTGCTCTCAGGCTTTTCTGCTGTAGTTCTGCTCAACACACCAAGGCCACTAACAAAGGAAAAGGGTAACTGATAGCAAAAAAAAGATGTCCCACTTACAAACAAAAAGAACCTCCAGCCCAACCCTCTGCAACCCAAGATGATCACTGAAACTCTGTTAGACATGTTCCAGCAATAAGGAGTGTATTTCCATATGAACTAGGGATGCATTTGCTCAGCAAAACCCCCAAACACTGCCTGCTCTCTTGTTAGACTACTGCTTTGCTATTACGTGCCATTGGTTATACCTGGCAATTCTCCTAGTTGTCCCCACACATCTCAAGGCTGGATATAACCCTGAGCATAAGATAAAAAGAAGTTCACATATTTATGTATTCTGTCTTTATGGAGACATTTGCCTTCAGAACAGGAAGGGTCCAAAATACAAATTGTAAAAATAGATTTGGGCTTTGGTCATAAGGCCATTAACTTTCCTTAAGAGAGCGGGTTCTTTGCAATACTAAGTTGCAAATTAAAACCCAAGTCACTCACTATTACTGAAGAATCCTCTGTATTTATTATGATATTAGACAGGACATTTTGGTTTACTTGGGGCATAAGCATTCAAATTATTTTCTGACCATATATATACCTACAGATGTACATTGCAATGTGTAAGCCCTGCAGCAACAGAATTCTGGGTTTTGTTCAGCATGGAGCAAGCTGCCTGCAAACACTGTATCATTCTGCTCAGCTTTTAAATACCTGAGAAAACCTTTGTAGTTTCTTAAACTCAGTTGCT
The DNA here is from genome assembly GCF_000699245.1 of Pterocles gutturalis. Classification (NCBI taxonomy): domain Eukaryota; kingdom Metazoa; phylum Chordata; class Aves; order Pterocliformes; family Pteroclidae; genus Pterocles; species Pterocles gutturalis. The sequence goes on from NW_010107923.1 coordinate 65,385, forward strand.
GCTTATGGGTTCGGCCAAAACCTGCAGCTTGAAATATCCAAATAAGTGGGCCATTACTGAATTTCAAAAACTGAGCAGCTATTTCAGGGTGAAATTTTGTCATAACCACAGAACACAGACCTGCAATGAAGACTGGGGGATCAAAATGCTGCCATCTGGCACAGGCAGCAGAAATCCAGATCATACTGCTAGTTAGTGTTGATAGTGCTGGGCAGCTGTGAGAACACATCCTTCTTTAACACTCAGTCTGATGGTCCTTTCAGAGGAGCAGGGACCTCCGCCTGCTGAGGTGCCCAAGCTGCGGTCTGGTTCCTGTAGCTCCACAGAGAACTGGTGAACCACACAGGGCTGGCTCCTTCCCTGCTGTGGGAAAAAACAAAACAAAACAAAACAAAACAAAACCCAAACCCACAAAAAACAGAAGAGCTGAAAGGGAGTAAATAAAATCAAGAGAAGAAACTGATGATAGGATTAGTGCTTGTCAAAAGGGGAACGTGCTTCTGTGTGGGTAAAATCACACCTATTTAGCTCATGTCATGCAGAAACAAAATTCCTGTTATGGCCACAGCTGGGTAAGAGGCAGTGTTCACCACAGCATCTCCTCTGCACGGGCTGTGATCCGTAACATGGCCTTTGTGAGCTGTACTGTCTCTTTAAGAACAGATTGGAAACCCCCTTGCAGTGCTGAGACCTGCAACACCCACGTCAAGAGCACAGGAAACTTGAAAAATATCTGTCCTTTCCAGTGATGCCAGCTGAGCTGGCAGCTCAGTCTAGAACTGCCTTAACCACAAGTCTGTAAATCTGAGGTTCTGCTCTGGGTAGGATGCAAGGAAAAGAACCCTTTAAAGGTCCTTTTACTCACTGTTTCTGGTGGATCTGTATTTTGAGGTCAAGTATTTTTAAATATTTATTTTTAGTGCTTTAGCATATCTGCTTGCCTACTTAAAATAACTTAAGAAGTATTTTGAGCACAAAAACACAAACACTCACATCTTTAATGAAGCTCTAGAGTTACCTCCCTGTCAATCACAGCAGTGTGGAGAGGTGCTACAAGTGGAGTTCAGTTGCAGGTTTCTAACGGTGTTCTAATAGTCTCCATGTCAGAAAGAAGAAAGGAAGAAATTTTAGAATTTGAAGGTGAGACAAAGAAAAAACAATGGCTACAATGGTTCATGGACTAGACCATTAGCATTTCTCTCTAAGCATTTTATCTCTGTTTTTAAGACTTTTACTAGCCTGTCTCAGGGAAGCTAACACTGAGGACAGGCTGAGTGGGCATCTTCAACAGATACAGCAGATCTGCAGTGAGATGGAGAACACAGATTAGGAAACAAACTGGAAATTAGAACTTGGATTGTGTTCTATCATGTCATAGAATCATAGAATCATAGAATGGCCTGGCTTGAAAAGGACCTTAAAGATGATCTAGTTTCAACCCCCCTGCTGTGGGCAGGGTTGCCAACCACTAGAGCAGCCTGCCCAGGGCCCCATCCAGCCTGGGCTTGAATGCTTCCAGGGATGGGGCATCCACAACTCCGCTGGGCAACCTGTTCCAGTGCCTCACCACCCTCTGAGTGAAAAATTTCCACCTAATATCCAACCTAAATCTCCCCTCTCTTAGTTTAAAACCATTCCCCCTCACCCTGTCACTATCAACCCCTGTATATAGTCGCTCCCCCTCCTGTTTGTAGACTCCTTTCAAGTACTAGAAGGCCACAATGAGGTCTCCCCAGAGCCTTCTCTTCTGCAAGCTAAACAAGCCCAGTTCCCTCAACCTTTCTTCACAGGAGAGGTGCTCCAGCCCTCTGATCATCTCTGTGGCCCTCCTCTGGACCTGTCCCAAGAGCTCCACGCCTTTCTTGTGCTGGGGACCCCAGGCATGGGGACAGTACTGCAGGTGGAGTAATATCAATTGTATTTTATAAATCTCTTTCTACACTCCGGACCCAGTCTCTTCTGGCATACATTTTTTACATGAGGGTAATTCCACAGACTTCCTTATGGAGTTGTTCTATATTTATACCAACTCTGTGAAAGCCTCTGCATATTTTCCTGCTGGGAGGAGACAGGGAGTGGAAAGTTAGGTGCAAAGAGATCCACCACAATAAAATCATTCCTTCTCAATATGGAAAGATTCCTACAGCTAACTCATGCTGATCCCATCCATTTTATCCTGCACAGAATCACACTACTGGCTGTATACCTTGGGAGTAGCTGGCAGCTGGGATCCGGATGGCTGGCTCGTCAGGTTAGCCACACTGGGCGCAAGGACTTGGGAGGAAAGAATTGATCAGCAGCAGCCTGTGGCATATCCTGGGGGCAGAAGGCACAAAGATTAAGAAGGCATGCCACCTTTCCTTAAGAAGTATCTCTTGTTTTCCAACAAGATGATTCAGAGCTGTAATTCAGAGAGGATGCAGTATGGTTCTTTTGCCATCTAAAAGACTCCTGTCAGAGCTGGGAAAAAAAAAATTACCGTACCCCTTTTCTAAAATCTCCTTCACTTGAATGGCACTTTGCCTCCACAGGGAAGCTGGGAGGAGGTAGCAGGAAGATGACATCCTGTAGGCTGCAGTATCCTCCCCTTGATCGATGGATGTGCTCCACTGGGGGTATGACTTCAATTCTTTCCTTGAAACATGAATCAAATGAGGCCACAAGCAAATATATTTTCCTGTCAAACATTTCACTTCCTGTAGACAGTTAAGAGCTAATGTGACATACTGTGCACAGTTTATTTTTGCTTTTGGGCCAGCAAATTGCTGTACTGTTTTCCAGGCCCTTAAACCTGGTTTGTGATTGCTGAAAGAAGCATTGCAGACACATTGGCTGTGAGTCCAGTAGGATTTCTGGCCCACTGACTGATTCTAAGCTTTCAGATGAGGAACTGAAAGATGAGTAAACCAAATTCAGGCCAGAGGTGCATGTGTTCCTCTTTGCTTAAGACCTCTGAGGAGCAGACCGTGGAGTTTTTTCATGTCATCATACCTGTTGCATCATCCAATCTGCTTTTTAACAACTGAGGCAATTGGCTGGCTTGTGCATACAGAAAATAGACACCCAGAAAACATGCTTGTTCTGCCTTTTTGTTGTTTCCTGGCCAAAAACCATTCAAAACCCATGTAAGTGCAGGCCTCAGAATAATTCATTGATGTCTTAATTATGCAAGTGAGAAAACTGATGCACCAAGCAGTATATCTGGCTCACAATGACAATGGTAATAAATGTCAGATCCAGGAGTAAGCCATGTTCTACAGATAAGTGATGGAACCTAACTCTTCATTCGGTGAAGTAAATGAAATTCAAATTTCATTGAATTAATTTTATCCTAAGTCTCCTTGTGGTATAGGAGGGGAGAAACAGATGCTGCAGAACCAGCCAGGGATTTTCCTGCTTTTTGGGACAGCTCAGAGATCATCATCCACCTGGTAACTGTTTAAAGTAGCTTTTTTTCTACCAGCAGGCTTTAACCATCCATAGAACCAACACAGCAGAGCAGCCTGACCAAATAACCAGGACAAAGTTGTTGAGTGACTGCTGGACACTCTGTCAGGGTTGCCTGAATGTTGCAATGAACAAAAGCAGGTCCTCAGTCCATATGAAGGAAGCATAGCCTGTCAGCAGTTGTAGACAATTAGCCCTGGAAAACATCCCCAAGGACCTCATCTGACTGCCATTATGCTCCTGTAAGGCTGAAGAACAACATGAGATCTGGGCATCATTATGTACCTTTGGGGAACACCTCTGATACCCTGTTAATAGTAGAATAATGCTTCACATTTTTGCAACACTGTTCATTTTACAAGCCTTTACTAGTTAAGCATCATTAGGCTGCAGTACTTCAAGTGTTTCGGAAACCAGGAAAAGCTGGCAGGTAAGCCCTCTCCTCATTGCTTCACCCATGCTCATACAAGCAGCACTTCATGAAAAAGAGGCCACAGAAATGAATAATTCAGGTAATTCAGGTAATCTCTAAATCTTGTATGAAGCAGCCTCCTGTTTGAAGAAGTCTGGGATCATTGCAGGGCATACTGCTAGCACGACAGCATGAGGGAAGTGCTGAGATTCATATTAATGTGACATTAATTATTCTCTTTTGTAATAGATGTCACCTCCTCTTTGGAGTTCTGTGGTACTAATGTATACCAAAAGTAGCAAAATACACAATTTTACAGCATAGAGGTACTACAGCGCTACAACAGAGGACACAATATGGAATTCAGGGGCAAAGTAAAAACATAGTATTCCACTTTTCTGTGACATCCACACATTTACAACAAAGACCAACAAAAAACAGCCTGAGAACAATTTGGTCTGGCCTCGGTTCTTGAGCAGCGTCTCCAGCTTGGCAACACTGGTTAAGCACATTCTCTTGTACATGTAGATATATAATTTTTGTCTTTAGTTACTTTTTAGTAAAAAAGTCACATGTAAAATCACATAATTCAAAACAAACAGACATAAAGAACAAAACTCCATAGAAGGCAGTGAAAGTATTGCTACTTAGACCAGCACTTAGGTGGTTCAGTGCCACCGAAGATCTTCAAGAACTCTGAAAACAGCTCCTCATTCCTTCAGTCAACAGTTTGAATGTGTAACTAGGTCAGACACACTGCAGCAAATGAAATCTTGTCTTGGTATTGGTAATGCCAATACAAATTTTCCAATACAGATATGCCAACATGCTTCAGACTTCATCTGGGGAGAAGAGGAAGCAATTTGGCCTCTACAGTGCTGCAGCCCTCGGCATCTTTGCAAAGACTACCAGCAGTGCCAGCTGTGGTAGCGGTGGTCTTTGTGATGTGGAAAACTGCTTGCCACAAAAAACTATCACACTGCTGACATTTCCCCCTCTCTATCTTCCTGAAGTTCAGAGAAGGAGAAATGTCCATGTCATTTTGGGATAAGAAGCGGCCTGTTTGGCTACCTTGCTTCTTTGTGTTTGACTTTTTTTTTTTTTCCCTTCACGCAGTGTTTCTTTCCACTCACAAGAGTTGTTTTAACACAGATGTCGGTAGGTGTTCAGCTGCCTTCAGCTGGTAGCTGTCTAGCTAGAGGAAAAAATAAACTAGCATACACTTTTATGAACCAATGTTGTAACTGTCATACTGCTAACGTTGACTTCCTTGTTGGTTTTGGTGGTGGTACCACAGACTGCTTTAGAAGAATCTCTTTATTGCCTGAAAATACATAGTTTGATCCCACTCAAAGTGCTTCTTAATAGTTACCCTGACTGCAGATTTCTCACTTTATTTCCATGTCTCTGACTGTTTCCCTCTCTTCCAACGACCATGAATATTACCAAATTTTACTTCATTTATGATCTAGGAGTGGCAAAAAATGTCTCACAACTGAATCCAGATTTTGCTAGGTACATTAAACATGGATAGATATTAACCCTGTCCTAAAGGACACTGTAATCTAAAGCATCAAGAGGGCCTTTGTATAGATCTCTTCATGGACTATGAAGTTTTGTTATTGAATTAGGCCTCTTCAAAAAGTAACAAATGAGAGAGAGAAACTGATTTTTTTGTATTATGTATCCAAATAAATTACAGCTAAAATTATTTTAAAGTCTTTTCCCTGTTCCCAGATATCTGAAGTTTTTTATTGGTCTCAAATACTACCTTGAACTGAAACAGATATGAGATCCTATATTTTAAAATTCTTATCCAGCCAGGACAATATCACTTGCCCAGTAGAAGTACGTGTATCTTCAAGTCTAACACACAAATAACATATTTGGATGATTTGTATGAATATAGTAAACTAATAGATATATACAGGTTTCATGTCTTCAGATATGACCATTTCATAACAGCATTATCTTTTAATCCTAAAGTCCAACCTCCAGGTGAAAGTTCTGTTTGAAATCAGTAACTACTGATATAAGAGTAGCAACAGGAAGTTTAGAAAGCCTATGTGGTATGAACTATGCCGGTAACAGAACAGTACACCTGACATCTCTACAATGTAATGGGGAAGCACACATAAAACTAAATTAACCTCTTAGCATTTTCATGAGCAGAAAAGGATTTAATTAAGTAAGTCAAGATCCCCTTCCGGTTCCTTCTTCCAATAAATACGTTCAGACTTTGATCTTTGACCTTTATTCGTAAAATTAATTCTACATCATATTTCTGCATGTAGCTCTCTAAGGAGAATCAGGTTTACACTTCCCTCCCAATCCAAACCATAACAGCGCTTAATTAGGTGATAATTTATGTAGTACTTAGCATGAACTTCTGACACTTGCTGAAGTAGGCAGCATGAGTGTACATATGTTATCACCTGACCACATCAAGTAACAGAGCCTATGTACCGGTCAGGTATCTTGGGCTTTATAAGGTATAAAGTAACATTTATAACCCTGTTGCACTTAACTTTCTAATAGGTTGGACCTGTCTCCAGTGCACGTTAATATATATGCCTGTGTTTACTTAAAGCATTAATTGTAAGAACTTCAAAACAACTAGCAAATAAGGAAAGCAGATGTCAAGACAACCTGGAAGAAGGCTGTCCAAAACTTTGTTACTCTTCTCAGTTTTAAGAAAAGTGCACATCTGACAAACATTTCCTTTTTGTCCACCCAATACGATTAAAAACATGGAATTGAGCTCTTTTCCTACCAAAGTTAAACCTTGTGTTAATTATAACCATGATAATCTGACCTGTTAATGAAACTGTATGGAGCATTTTTATACAAGGTTTTTTCTCTGCCCACGGAGTGGAGTAGTCAGCCTGTTAGGCTGAACAGCAACATTTTGATGGAGCTGCTATCTTTTCTGAGCGGTCAGGTGACTGGTCACAATTAGCTCCTTTTGCTTTGGACAGTCTAAGCTTGACTCTCAAACTGTGCAAGATTTTATAAGAGAATAGAAGTGTCTTTTTTGAGGAGCTCTAGTAAACAGCATGGACTATTACATCCATACTTCGGAAACAATGATTTTGAGTTACAATTGAACATGTCTAGATAGCTAAGATTTGTGCTTTCGTTGTACTGTGTGCTTATCAATCTTTCTCAATGCTACACATGATGGAAACAGTTCTGTAATTAATGTGTCTTCAATCACTCTATCACCTGGACTACTCTGAGCACTGCATTCATTCAGAGCCCTACAGCAAGTTTATAACAGAAGTCAGGCCTTCTGATCTCCAGGACAGAAACACCCCTAGACCATCAGAAAAGCTGCAAAGTTAAGCATGCAAGCTGCCTCAAAAAATATGGTTTTTTTCTAAAACCTTTTTTTCTGTTTATATTCTTTAGTTCCCTCTCCCTCCTAGCAATTAGTGATATCTAGCCCAGTGCTGTGAAAATAAAATCAGATCCTGTAGAACCTCTTCAGGATGTTGTACAAACATATTTCATAAGGAGAAACAAACGAACAAATGCTGAATAAATGTATTCTACTTTGCTTCACGTTTATTTGTTATGTTTCTTACATCAATTTCAGTATTCTTATTTATATTTACTAATAGTCCCAATATTGTTTATGAGAAAAATTGAGACATTGTAATCCTTTGCCATGGTTATTACAAATACCAGAAATTTCCTTGCAATACCAAAGAAATAAAACATTCACTGTACTTTCTGTGTCGCACTGACACCAGAATGGCCACAGTCTGGTTACCATTTTGTTGATATTACTTGTTTCACAGACACAAAGGTCAGCCTCTATAAAGTTACTGCCATCATCAAAAACTCTGAAATATAGTAAGAAAAATGAAACGAAGACATTTAGAGAGTCCAATTAATACAAAGGCATCTTTTCTCTAATACCTTTAATTGTGGTTTAACCACTAGCTCTCCTCTAGCAGAATATTGAATGTGCAGAAGACCTATATACTGCTTGAAAGCAATAAATAGTAAATAATTCCATTTTATAGTTAAAACTTCTCATTTAAAGGTACTCTAAAATTTTTAAACAGACTTTGCTAGCTACCCATTTATGGCTAAGTTAATGCTTCTTCTCCCTGTAGTGTTTTAAAGCATATGATACTCAAGCACCTGTATTTTTGTTAGCTTAAACAAAAATTGAGTGCAAATGCAAGCTAAATTAGGTTAATGCAAATTGTAAAGCTGCACAAATTTTTTTTCATTAACCAACAGAGCTGTTGGTTGTGAAATAAATGAGCTCATCAGAAATCTTAACAAAGGCAAGAAACAGTTAATAAGTTTGACCATTTTTGCTGCAAGTCACATGCTTCATAATAAGTCATCAGTTTTTGAAGAAGGAAAACTATGAAGCACCAGAGGGAAACCTCCGTTTCCATCTATGGACTTCACTGTTTTGCTTTCCACCAACAAAAGGAGCTGAATGAATGGGAGAGAATCTTGAACATGAACAGGCCTTGACTAACGGACACCTGATACTGATATACTGATTCTCAAATTCCTGCAATTCCACCTCTGCTCCAGACTGTCCCTAGCAAGGTCTGATTCTGCAACACCTTGCTGCAGCACAGTATTTCACTGCTATACAGAATGATGCCATAGTGCTCTGACAGCAAAATAGACCTTTGTTCTGCAAGCCTGAGTCATTTTAAAATATGCAAGACATTAGTTAATATCCCAGTGTCCTTGGGAAAGTCATTAACTTCTCTTGCTGTATCCTCTTATGCACAACTCACAAATTAATGAGAGGACTAGCAAGTTAGAGCTGCAGCGCACCACTGAGTCACTGTCAAGACACCTCCCAGCCCAGTTTTTGTTCCATTCAGTTACCAGCCAAAAGGCAAAAGGGGAATGCAACTCCTGAAGCAACACTAGGCAGAGTAGACATTTCCTGGCTATTTTAAAGAGTTGTTCTTGAAGCTGATTCCAAATTTGTACAGTACCTGTGAATAGGGGAAGACAGAGGGTCAACTTTTTTCACCAGCTACCAAAGTTGTCCGCAGCTCTTCCCCATACAGGCAAGACAAGTTGAGCTCATTCCCAGGTCTAGGCACAGAGACTGAACCTTAGACTGGATCCCACCATTAAAAGAAAAAATAAAATAAAATAAAATAAAAATAAAATAGCTACTTTCAAGAGCAACAAGAAGCAATGGCTAATTTATATTCTGTCTACAGTTTAGCATATGACCACAGAGCATATCATTCCAGGGTACTCAATTCAAAGCAAAATGTTTGAGCTACTGCACTGCAGAACTTTTTGCATGGCCAGGGAAAACAGAGAACAACAACTTTCCACAGTGTTTAGCTGCTTTGCTTGTGCTTCCATGATACAGAGGCCAAACATACAGTAATTTTAACTGAATCAAGTCCAAGACTTGCCTAAGTGTATCCACTGAAAATGAAACCGACCTTGGGGAGAAAGAAGAAATGGCAGGGCAGTGAAAACATCTTATGCCTTAAGGAAAAGGATAGGGAAAGTAGCGGCGACTCATGGCTGCTCCCAAAATAATAACTAGGGCTATTATTTACTGGACAGAAAAGACCTTTCTCCTTGCACAGTAGCTCTTTGGTGCCAGCAAAGGCAGAAAAGGTAACTGAATAAGTATTCTGAGAGAAAACAGGAGTGAGTATTCAGGAGGATGCTGGTAGGACAGAAAGCAAGAGTGAGAGTTTCTCTTGCTCCTCCTGAAATGGAAAGGATGATTTAGCTGTGGAAACTAGAGAAAATCACTATATGTCAGCAAACTGCAGAACTTCCAGTCATAGAAGGAATATTGAATCAATAATGATACTAACGGTTTTATTTTAGCTTTTAAAATCATCCTTGTTGTCCTACATATATCATCTACATAAAAATCATTAAATGAAATTAAGGATCTATGGTCAAAACACCCCTCAAGCCTACTTGCCCTTTCCCAAACTTAAAATAATAGTAGAATAATAGTAGAGCACACTTATTTTCCAATATTTGTCTAACAAGTGGACAGACTGTATCAATCACCCAAAGCATCACCTGCCATGAGTTATGTCTCCTTCCATTTCACTTTTTTCTTTTTTATTTTTAGTGAGGATGGCTTAAAAGTGCCAGACATTTTCTTCTTTTCCTCTCCTTTGCCAACCCCTCCTGCTCTTTGTCACCCTCTCTTAAAGGAGATTCATGTTGTTTTCAGTTCTCCTCTTTCGACCCCTCCAGGGATGGGAAATGTAGAGGGGGGAGAAAAAAACCTCCTTTATTGCCTCTTTTCCTAGGTCTGTTGGCTTGGCTGGTAAGGGGGCAGGAGCATCTGCCATGAGCTACTGCACTGTTAACACATCCTGATGCCCATGAGGATGGAAATGTCCAGTCCCATCACAGGGTGCTGCAGCAATCAAGCTCAGCTGTCAGTAAAGGTTCTGATCTGCTGCAAAATTCTGAATACATGAACAAATGCAAATATGCCTCATTTACACAAGTTTTGCTTTAGTGATTAAATTTTCCCTTTGCATTTTCTCCTAATTATATTATTTTAAAGCACACCAAATAGTAATTCTACATGACATTTTTATCACCTGCTTAACATTTCAAATGAAACGTTTTATTGCATTTGATGTTATTTAAACACTTACCATGTACTCTTCAGTCCTACAATTTTCAATGTGTTCTGGCTATATTAAACAAATATTTAAGAAACTGTTGGGGTATGTGCTGTTTTTTTCCATTTTTAAGTGTTTAATCTGTAATAAACATGCACTATGTTGCAAATAGGTTTCATATATATGGCCCCTTATGCGTTAAGAATATATTTTTGCATTGCCATAGTTGAGTTTGTCACATTTTCCATTACAAACTTAGTTTCAGGGTTTATAACTTCTCCATAAAATGTGCCCTTCTGGAGGAAACTTGACATTTAATTCCCCAACTGAAAAGAGGAGGTGGATATGTTTCCTTTTAAAAAACAGATTCATTAAATAATTGTTTAGCAAACATGTCTAGCATTCAGAAATGAAGTGACAAAAAAAGTCTCTGCAGCTTGGATTCCTCCTCTTAGACTGATAAAAAGGCTTAATGAAAAAAAAAAATCTCTGAACTGGAATCTAAACTCATCATGTTTTAATTCTAGCTTTCAGATATCAACTACTAGTGATTAGAGTTTGAAGCAGTTCTTGACTCCATCACAAAGGAGATGACATAGTTCCATATATCCAGATCTCAAGCTGGCATAATACAGTATATGTTCATTGTCTGTCTAGTTCACTGCTAATGTCAGCAAACATACTACTCCAGACCAATTAAAGCTTTTTGATCTTACAAAATTAGAGCTAACAGAATAATTGCAATCCATCCCTGACTGTATGATTTAAATTCTGCTTCACATACCTTTTTGATACTATACAACTCATGATAAAAAAAGTATTCGCTTCTTCCTCGCCTCTAAAAATGTTATACCAAAAGCACATTGCTTGCCACTATGTCTATTCCTAAACAGGACAGAAAATATAGAATAAGACAAAGGATACAGGATGAAAGCACAGATGAAATGAGAAGCTCAGCTGGTATCTTGAAAAGTTATAAGTAAATAAACAAATATTTATTAATAACAAATACATTTTACAAAAAACAGTAATCATTTGTGAGTTAGCCAAATATCAGAAATCTAAGCTTATTGCAGCTTTTAGTTTCAGCCCTATGCATGATTACTGCTATTTTTATAAAAATGAAAAAGCCTTATTTCCAAATTTTCACATACTGACTGCCAGCAGTTTTCCTCAACTACAGTACTTTCCAGATTAATCTATCTCTACATTGCCAAATTTTATGACCTTTATTGCAAGTCACCCAACAAGTGTTTTCTCAAAGTTCTTTTCCTCAGCAAAGTAAGGCTCTTAGCTTTCATTCTTTCCAAACATAATATTATGGCTCACAACTTGGTTTAAAAAAAAAAAAAAAAAAAAAAAAAGTGAGTCAAAAATGCCCTGATTTTGAGCCTTTAAAAGACAAAACAAGTCCTATATTTATTATATCAAAAAATTTCCCAAACTCATGACATTCCAGACTTGACTGATGATTTGTGAATGTTTTCAGGTTAGTAATACTGGATTATGTGTTCCTCAGATTCCTATCTGACCAATACATCTACCAGCTACTTGGTCTTTGATCTTTTTTTCCACAAATTTCACACAACATTTTCAAGTTTATAACCCAAATTGAATAGCATTAATTTGACTTGGGGCTTTGTTGTATCTGCTTTCTAGATAGACTTTAAAATGTATCCCAAGGTGCATGGTTGCTCCATCTCACATGTATAAATCAGCAGGAGCTATGGATTTTGTCAATGTTGTGCCTTGTCCTCTGGCACTAGGTACAGCTTCAAATAAAAAGAGACAATGTTCTCATAGCAGACATCCTTCTAACTGTTTTGTGTCATCCCTTTTGACTCTGGTGGGCCATTATCCAGTTACAGAAAAATTGTTTTTTTAAAAAAAAATATTAAGACTATATTTTCTTCCATACCAAATAGCTTTTTGCATCCTATCAGAACTGTGCTATTCTATTCATCCTGTTTTCATTTCCACATTACAAAACATAGTACATATATGAACAGAGCTAGATCTATGTTTTGCTCAAGTGGACGAGTCCATTTTTTCTGGTTTTTCTTTATTTTCTCCCTGTGTGACATAGATCCCACCTCCCACTCTTTGTTTTCACTCATTTTTTGTTTTCTGACTAATCTCCTTTTAGCCTCTAATGCCAGCCAATTATTTACTAATTTACTAACAGAAGTACAGGTTTTAAAACATGCACTAAGAAAATGAGAAACCTTCTAGGAAGCTCAGAGTTGTCCATAGTTTAATTTTACACTGTTGCAGACAAGCCTCCTATGGGATGTTGAATACATAATGAGACCTGAAGTACATGAAGGGGAACATCAGAATAGTTCCTGACTACCATTTACAGATCAGAAGCCCTTAATTTCCACATTTTCCATTATATACTTTATCATAGGGCGTGTTTTCACTTGCAACCAACCATAGCAAGAGTATATCACTCTTCATTGAAGCATAATTTCTGAGAGCTGCCAAAGTTGCAGTTCAAACGAGTCATGCAGTCAACAAGCAGTGTCTTATTTTAGTATTCTGAAAATTCTTTAGGGAAGAAATTGTATAGAAATAAAAGCAACATCATACACTAGAAATGCCTGAAGGAACACATCTGAGCCATGGGCAGAATCACCAAAGCAAATGCCACAACACTAACTGTAGACAGTCTCTGTCCTTAATAAATTCATACAAACATAAAAATTAATGCTTCATACTTTGGACACCAAATTTAGTCACTCAACCAGCTATATATTAGACTTTCCTACACAGGAGAATTAGTTGGACTGCTTCAAGTTACGTGACCAAGTTCCCTCTGCTGTGAATGCTAAATAGGTACCTCTAGGAGGTGTGCTTTAACCACCATCCAGCTCCCACTTCTTGTGCTATACCTTAAATATACTGCTATTAAAAGAAATAGTGGAAAAGTGGGAAATAGCAACACCATTTTTTCCAGAATCCTAAGCACCTGAAAGACATACTTATGTCTGAACAGTGGAAGAGTTCTGATCCTGTGTGTGAGTCTCAGCAGAGGCATCTACAAAAATCTGAGATATTTTAGGTACTTTTAGGAGACCAATACTGCTTGAGAGTAGCAGGTCCAAACTGCTTTCTCTGGTAACATCTCTGCTGAGAAAAACATTGATGGCAGAGCACAGGCTCAGTTCTGGCATACTGCCATTCATTCTGATAGATGGTCCCTGGAAGGGCATCAGTGCCTCCCAAACAGTGCTCAGGAACAGTCCAGGGGATAGCACTGACCAGAGTTTTTTCCCAGTGAGGTAATCTCCTTTTCAAGGGAGGAAAGAGAAAGTTTAGCCTAGGCCATGTTTTAAACTCCTTCTCTCTGCCAGCACACACAGGCTTTGCAAGCAGGGGTGTGACATCAGTTGAGAATTTGGTTTTTTGGCCTCAAAATACCACATCCCAAATCAACACCTTGTGGAAAAACAGAAAAGAAATAACGTAATAAAAAGAAAGCACAAATCAACAACAATGGTTTCTACTAAATAAATAAAGGGACCTGTGACATGATCTTATATAACCATGATGAGAAAACTTGCTATTATTAAATTGATTATTATACACTTAAAAGGGGCATGAATTATGTAAAACACAGCATGACTGCATTTTCTTCAAGTGGTTCATTTAACACAATCCAAACAGCAAAGTGTTAAGGTTGATCTATCACTAAATCTTTACAAACCACAGATTTAGCTTTGAATATGAGAAGACAATTTAGTCCAATTTCCTACGCAAAAACAATTATTTGGCTTTTAAAGTATGACAATATAAGGAAATATTTCTTTTTCTCTCATTGTCTCTCTTCCCAGCACTGTCATCCACTGCAACTGTGATAAGTGTAATTAAGGCAAGTCTCTATGAAATGAAAGGAAAGGTAGAACTTCTTGAAATAAAAATATTTTCAAATTCACTGGGAAAAGAGTGAATTCAGATTTTGTTTCCTATGAAAAGCATTAAAAGAACTTGTGGACATACAGTAGGATGTGAACTGTAATAAATCACACTCTTAACTGTGCTATTTGTCTTCCTTAATTTTCCATTTAGTGAAAAAATTATTCATTTTTCCCTTCAGAGAGCTACAGGCTATAGAATTTACAGCTATTTCAAAAAATAACATTAGAAAACAAGAAATGTCAGAGTTGTTCCAACTTTTAAAATAAAATTTTTATTCAAATCTCATAATTATTTTCAGAAAAGAAAAAAAAATCCTGCAGTACTTTTGGGTGCCTCTGTAGTTTTTAGTCATGTTAATTCCCAGTGACTCAAGGGGAAGTTCCCCTGTATGAGGACTGGAGGGAAACAGAGGGAGGACCGCTCCGCTCGACTTCAGAAATGTTGGTTTTGCACATTCTTCTCCAAAAATGTAATATGCAATACATTTATTTATATTAGCAACCAAGAAACAATATTTATTTTGGAAGACACCGGGTTTCATTGCTGTGGGCAGAAATGCGGTATTCACCCACAGCCCTGGGCTGGGCACAGAGGGAAGGCAGTTCCAGGGCATTCTGAACCAGCGCTTTCCCATGGAGCCGGCTGCAATGCCACAGTGTGGAGAGGATACAGCAACTCCTCTGCATAGCCATAATCACCCTGTCAGGCAAGCTTTGCTCCATGGAATGAGATTAGAAATCTGGATACTCCTTCATGTTGTAGTTCCTTAGGAAAAAATAGTATTGAAGGGTCTCAGTTTCAGAGGGAACCCTCATTTTTCCCTGCCTTCCATACCTTGTAGCCTCTTGACCTACAAATTTCTAGACTGTAAAAGTTGTGTTTTTCTGAAGTTGAATTTTGATACAAAATACATTAATACAATACTGCCAATCCCAAACATTCAAAAATCATGAGTCAGACACCAAAATTTATGAGACTGGATTGCACTTCAGATTTAAGAAGAAAGTGTCTTTTGTTATGTTATTCTTAGCCTACAGTATGGTCACATTTTTAGGCTTCTGTCTGCGACCATGAAAGCAGACACTCGACCAATAATTAACACATTGTTTTATTTTTTTGGATGGAATGACATTTTTATGTAATACTTGATTTTAGAAGCTCAGGCAATAAAAACACTAGATGTTACAAGAGCAGCTGTAAAAATCACCTGATTTGGCAATGTTGTCAGCTGTTAGTTGTGTGGCTACGTCTGAATATCTTGGCACCCATGAATTGACACTGGTTTAAAAATGCATGCTGTTATTATATGAATTACAAAGATATCACACTATGTTTCAGTTTCTTGGTGATATGAAAAGAGTTCACAGCACTCTGCATCCCAGAAATGACAGCCAATCACACCTTTTACTCTTTGAAATGATCCAAAACCACATATCAAGTCAATATTCTTGCATATTTCTGAGTGGTTTCAACTTCAAACCTTACGCCAAGAATGCCCTTGTGATCTGGATTCTAGATTGAGTGAAAAATGCCTCATTCAGATCCAAACAAAATCTCAGAAAAAAGTTCCCTTCAGACTTGTAATCTTGTGATTTGTGCAAGAATGCTGGGGTCATAAACCCAGAAAAGACAATTTTATAGATTTCTGTCTTACGATCAAAATCCTTAACTGAAATTTTTCACTAGATTTACCCACAAATCTGCAATATATAATTTTTATATTACATACATAAATTGCTTCTCTTCCGCTGAAGCAATCACTGCATAGAAATGTTTCATGACTCAGATCTGATCTTGAGAGTCAGGATAACTGGATTTGCTCCCTCCCTATGCCTGAGAAGGCTCACGTTTCCAGTCCCAGGACATTCCCGTAAGGGAGTGGGAGACTGCCCAGATGTCAGCAAACTTATTTTCAAAACTGGGTAAGTGTTTGAGAATCCCAGCTGCACAGTGATTTTTCTGTCCCTCTTGTCAGGAGCAACATGGACTGTAAGAATTCACCATCATAAATTACATGATTCAAACCGGCTTTACGGTTGTGTGTGCACCCAGGCTCCACTTGAGCTTACATTGGGTAGGTTGCAAAACTGGAATCCATTTTATGCTGCTGTTAAAAAAGTACTGAGGAGTTTTGCCACGAAAGTGCAAAGTTATCATACAAAGAAACCATCTGACATCTGTAACATTTCCTCAGGGACAACTAGGACCTAACTCACAGAGCTGTGAGAAACACCCATAGAGCTGAAGAAGCAGATCTGGTGGTGGCTGGATCTCAAATGCACTCAGTGCAGGTTAGGATGACATGCTACAACCACCTGGGGAAAAAAGAAAAAAAAAAGAAAAAAAAAAAGTGTCATTTCTACTGTTTAATAATCTAGACAACGCAAATTTACTCAGGACCATAAATTTGATTTAACCATCTTTCCATCAGCTTATAAACACTGAAGTTGACAGCTAGTCCTGTAATCAGGACTCTGTAACTGTTCTTTGGTCTTTTATTTCTATTCTTTCCAGAAGCTATTTACTGAACTGCTCTTTGGCCTCAAATCAGTCGAGTTCTCTCATTTGTCTACACTCTTCCTATATATATACGCCTTCCCCAGACTCCTACTCCAGAACCTCTTTCCCCAGTCCATGATGTTAAGGCCCTATGTACTCAAAAAGATGTTTTTGCTGTGGGTTCCCGTACTTTTAGAGGAAACTTAGACCAGTAAATGCAATTCTAAACAACTGAATCAGTTCCCACATTATACATGAACAAAGCTGAACTTCACTCCTTAAATCTCTGCCACTCGAGTACATGTTGGAATTTGCAGCAATAGGTTTTCCCTGCACCTATCAGCTTAAGAGTGAAAATACACTGCCAGTAGAGTTCATGGATAATAATGAGGCTTCAGGTCCATCACAGGGTCTGAAATGTGCAAGTAAATGTCCTCTGGTTTGCACAATTTTTGACAATTTCTACTCAAAAAAAATCAGAATGTCCCCATCCATTCCAATTTTTGTCCATCATCACTGTTCACTAGTTCCAGCCATCATTTTTCCTCCTGCTTGCAGTGTCATTTACAGACCTACTTGTGAGCTCTCCCATTACAGTCCAATGATCTCCCCCTCTTCCTACTGCACAGTTTTCTGACTTTTCAGTTACTTAAACTCTTATTAAGAAGTCATCATCCTTTAGGTCAGGCAGGTATGACAAATGGGTAAGATGCATGCTTTATTGGTGAGTTTTGAGCTTCTGTGAGGCATGAGGCTCACATGGGTTCTGAGAAGTACTGGGTCCTGTCCTCTCCCTACCTCAAGGTTCATCCTTTGTGTCACTGACCATGCCCTTCCTCACTCTCCCACTTGCTCTTGTTCCCAGCACAGTTCTAGGAGTTCCTTCAACTCAAGCCTTCTCAACTCTTCTCGTCTGGCCATTGCCAAAATAGTCTCTTCCCTTGATCTCTGATCTTATGCCCTGGCCTGCCCATTTCCCTCTCTTCATTTTCTAGTCTCCATTTGTGCTTCCAGGGTTTCTTCATTATTCTCTCCTCCAACCCCTTCAGTTAGGTCTCCCCTTACCACGTATACCCAAATTTAGCCTTGCATTGCCCTGATAGAAGTCCAGACACCCTCTTCATGATGGATACTAGAGAGGGAAGAACAGAAAGAACAAGATAGAGTTCACAGATAACAATTCCTCAACATGTACCTCGCCACAATCACCACCATCCACTCCCATCAGTGTCAGCTGCTGCCCCTGCTCTGCCTTGCTTTGCCTTCTCTCTTCCATCAAAAAGGAAGATACACCAGAAGCATGTTGTATGTTCATTCAATACATCGAGAGCAAATTAAATACTTGAACTTCTCTGTTTCAGTACACTTCAGGTTGCTCTACTTAAAAGCCAATATGATTATTTAACTTTTTATTTTAAATTGGATTTTGATATTTTGATCTGATTATATAGGTTCCTTAGGGTCTTTCCAGTCAAGTAATTAGCAGAAGAACTTTCCCCACTTAAAGGCTTTGTAGCTGTGGTCTTATTCCTTGCTATGAAAAATTACTTTTGGATTGAAATCTAGACAATCTTTTTTGATTATTTATCTAAAACTAAAAGCAGGAAATGATTCATTTGATTTCTGCCAATATTGGAGTGTGGCCACTTTTAGCTCAGGAAGAGTAGGCTTCCTTTGGCAGCCTTTGCTTGTGAGATGATGAATGAAGTTCTATGTTTAGAGCTAGCTAAAATTTTATAGAGTCTAAAAAAGCAATCTAAACATGTTATAGGAGCTGGATACGTTTTTTTAGATAACTATACCATAAGTTTTCATGCTGTGTCACAGCAATACCTTCAACATATACCTAGATGAGGGACTCCTTCCAAATAAAGATCTTTAAATACTTGAAAATGCACTATTTGTCATAATTTAGTTCATAATTCCCCCAAAGCGAACACACTCATAGCAACATTACATAGAGGAAAACATAAATGCCACTCCTTGTCTTAATGATATAGCACCCAAATTGCTTGCAGTCATTTGTCATTGAAAAGCATAGACCACCATGGAATGGCCAGTTAAACAGCACAATAAAACCCACTGTAGATCTATCCAGCAACTTCTACCTACTTCATGAACAGAGAAGTCTTAGAAGTCTTGACAATATAAATGTTTATCTGTGCTAAGACTTATAGCAATTCAATCATTATACTATAATTGTGGGGAGGGAATTGTGTGGAAATGATGCATTTATATCTGATGAAAGCATTCAAATATACTTTTAAAAATAACCATTAATTTTACATAAATTAGTCTCACTGGATGGCATTTGTCATTCAAACTTATTTTCAAGGTCTGAAAGTAAGCAGACAAGTGTGAGTAGTTCAGGACTTTTTTGCAAATATTTTGTACTCAACTTTAGTGTCCTCAACTCTATTCTCACCCATATTTGCATACTAACTGCCTTTGTGATTTTCAGGAGCATTTCTCCTGAGTGCTTCCTTTGATAACTCCCCAACAGTCTTCTAAAGTGGCATGTTCTGGTGGAGCAGCTCTCATGTTGAGGAAAGTTCCCTCATTCATGTACCTTCTCTACCTCCAAGACCATCCTCAGATCTGGATGGGCACTTCTAGAAGCTTTCCACCTCTAAGACCACAGCCCCACTTGATGTTTCTTGTGCTTGGGATGAGATTTTTGTCAGGAAGATATTCTTGAACTAGTGGTACTAATATAATATTTAGAGTATTGGGCATGTATTAGAACAAAAATAATGTTGGTTTAGTACCCAGTTATAGTTAACTGCTTTGTTTGGAGGGCACATTCTGCTTTGTTTGGAGGGCAAATTAACATTATCAGTTATTAATTTCCATATCACAGTAAGCAAATAACTTGCTTCAGGAATACAACTGGTCTAGACTCTAAGCTATTTTTTTTCCTTTCATTAAATTAGCCTAAATGTCTATGGTTAGTTTAAGACTTTACCTTTTCTTACCTCAACTGTGTTTGTTTTTTCCACATGAAGAATTACTTTACACTTTGTTTTGATGATCTACATAAAAGGTAGCTATAGGACAAAGAATGTTCAATGGGAGTGACATTAATTCAGTAACTACACATCACTAATGTTAATTCTCATGCAGAAAACTATCTGGAGGAAAGAGAATGAAGAAGAAAAATACATAGGATTATGTTTTCAATGTGAGGACAGATAGCATAACAGGAGACCTCAGTGTTTAAACATCACTATTTCTTGTATAGTTTCATTTATGTTTTAGATTTAGGGCTTAAAGTAGAATCTCTCCAAATATATGAGAGCTTTGCATGTGTCATAAAGAAAGCTGTAAAGGGGTAAAGATTTAATTTTTAAGAAAGCCTTTGGTGTTCACCTTTATGACCCTCAGTCTCTCAGCTATCCCCTCAATGGAGAAGGTAAGCTCTCTCTACCAATGCATATATAAGATGTTTATAAGTGAACTGGATCCAAAAGGCTTTGTCCCATTTCCCACTGTGTACACTTTCAGATACTGTGTGGGCTATGTGGAATTTTCCTCCGTTCTGTTGCTGAAAATCAGAAACACTCACCTCTGTGGTATGCAGACTGAAAAATCATGCAGTCGACCAAAACTGCAGGTGGACTTATGGCCATTCCTCACTGATGGAAAAACACAAACAAAATGAATGCAAGGAAATCAATTACTCCCCGAAGACTCTGCTTTCCTCTCACCTCTTAACCCCTTTCTCCTCTCTAGCTGCCAGTCACTTTGAGTTTTCTCTGTCCTAATTTGAACTGCCACAGAAGAGTCTTAGCGGTCTAGCCATACACGTCTTTCTCACATTCAAGGATCCCAAATAGGACCTTCCTCAAGCTGTGTGCTATGCATCTGCTGTTAAATGTGCCCTCAAAGGAAAAGTCCTTTGTATCCCCGTTTCCATCAGAGACCAGTCCATTTTAAGGTCCAACACTCAGGTATGATCCCATTGATGGAGTTACCTCAGATTGGTTCCACTTCAGGCTAGGGAAATGGGGAGTGATCACCAAGGCTGCAAACTAACCCTTCATTTCCTCTACCACTCTCTCCCTGCACACAACAGCACATCTTGTTTCCTTACAGTTTCAGATTTGCTCACTCAAGGGATTTCTCCACTCACTCACACTTTTTCTCCCAACTTCCCATCCCCACTGTCAGTCTATGATAGACCCATTCATTTCTCAAGAAGACAGATTGAAAGAAAGTAGTTATATTATTTGGTGTCTTCCTCTTACATCGTTCTCTGAGGACATAAGAGACTAAACATATCAAAGCTGCAAGAGGCAAGCCCTAAGAAAAACCTTTACTGCTTTCCCTCAAAAAAAAGCTCTTCAAACTCTTCCTTAATGAAACAGAAAGGTACCTACGCCAAAAACCTAAGTATGAAGCTCTGTATCTCTCTGTAAAACAAAGAAATAAAGAAAGGAAAAGGTTGGCATCACCCAAAGCATCTCAGCTGCTCATATCAGCAGCTGTTGTAAATCACGTCTCATAGTCACTTTTATTGACAGTGAAGTACAAATGAAATTCTTTGGAAACAATGGAACAAACACTGGAAATGTTGCGTGCAGAGGTACTTTAGATACTATATCCATGAAAATGAATCTTTAACACAGTAGGTACGTAAATTATTAACTAATTTTTCATGGATGTACACTAGTATGAATGACTAAACACACTGGGATTGCATAAGGTGTATTAGAAGACAGCTTCACTGTGCTCTGTACATCCAATAGTTAATGATAAATACTGAGGAAGTCACAGCACTTTTGGTTCCTTCAGGAGTATTTTCTGGCGGTATAAAGTATTTCCCTGAACAGAGGCTTTAACAAACACTAGAGAAAAACAGCAAGTCTCAAACAGCATATAAGAAACCTCATTCAGATGTGTAGCATTCTGAGAAGCAGCTTCCTTCTATGATCAGCAGCTATAGAAAGATCTTAAAAATAAATAGAGAGAATGTTTTTACAGTGATGACCTTGTCTGAGATTACATCATGTCTCAGTTCCCATGAACGCCGTCTACAGCCTTGGTTTCTGTCGTGTCTGTTTGGAGATACATTTCTGTTCTGTGTCAATAGCATGCCATGTTTGAGCCAGGGAAGATTTGCTTCTTACTTCCACATATGCCGTCAAAACACTGAAACAGAAAACAGAATTTCAGAGAAACCATTTCTCTTGCTGATGGATCTAGCACAGCAAAACAACAAGTTTTCTCAGCTTTAAAAAAAGTACAGGGTAAGGGTTAATTCTGTACCTTGATAGGCTACTTAAACATGCATAACCAATCCACCCATGAATAAATTACACTAGTTAGAGGGGAAAACTGTGTCTACAATGCACGAGCAATACACTGAAGTTACCTATATAGAAGCAAATTCAGTCACAGTATTTAGCTAATTTCAGGTACAATACAAAATAGTTAGAACAATGATCAAAAAATCAATTACTACTATACTTTTTTGTTATATATACATGTAATCCACCATCCCAACTTCATTAGGAGCTAGGCAGGTGTGCAAGGCAGACTGCTGAATTCTGGATTTCTTATGCTACCTATTAACTTGCTAATGTCTACATTTCCATCAGTGGGATGAAAACATAGTATATTGGGGAAAAGAAGCAGATGGTAGCATTGTGTAACCTGTAAAAAACTGTTTCAGGAAGAGAGTGGCTATGACATCATATTCTTCTGCAATCAGCAGATGTTTCAGCAGAATGAAAAATATTTACTCTAGCTGAGATCAGAGGGAATCCATTTATTGCCCTCATTAAAACTTGACTGCATGTGTGTCTCTCTACATGCAAAACAAGTTCTCCAGCAGATGAGACTGCAACCTGCCCTGTGAGCTTAATGCCTTTTAATTCACATCCTGGTATATATATGCTGCAGTTTCACTGATGAACTAAGTCTAGGAAAATGCAGGACTAAGTCAAAAGACCAAGAAAAACTTATATCTGGTGAGAAAGGAGATGAACAGTCCTCTTGTGTTTTGGGAAAATGCTAGAAGACTGGTTAATCAATATAGCTGTAGCCTGATCTTGCTGTTTAACTTAGAGGATTCCAAGCTTCTCAAAGCCTGAAACCTCTTTATTCTTTCTTCTTAAGGTAGGTTCTGAAATTTTCTTTTCTTGACCACAGAATCACTGACCGAGGAGGACAGCAAGGTGATGTAGGGTCAAACAGTTCCTTTCTGTGTTATTCTTTAACAGAGTAAATGCACTAAAATTGATTAAGACATTCCAGGTTTGTTCAAAACTGTTTTTCTATCTGAAGCCCTAAAATGCAGGACATGCCTTCCAAGTAACAATGCCAGTTACAGCAGAAGGTTTCTCTCTCTCTTTGAAATGGTGTTTTTTCCTCTCCAGCAAGCAGAGGAACCTCATTTTTGTCTGCTAATTCTGTGTAGAATCCTTTATTATGAATTATTTAATTTCTGCCTTTCTCATAGACAAACTGAAATGTTTTTTCAGAAGTGGGATTTTTACAGATTTATTTTTACACTCTTCCTCAAGAAAAATTATTGCAGACTATTGGTATTACAGTAAGCTTTGTCACGATGCAACACCCCCATTGTGCTAGGGTTTCTTCCAGCACAGAAGGAAAAGACCATACCCACCACAAAATAAACTTATCTTCTTTAAAAAAAGAAAAAAAAGGGGAATTATATCTCTATCCACACTTAAATTCAGACATGAAGAAAGCTTAATTCTTTAGTTGCCATATTTATATGTGATCATTGAGCCATCGTTTTTAATGGAGAACAAACGGTTTCCCTCTGAGAAACCCTGCTTGCAAGGCAGGGTCACTTATTCAGATTTAGGTAGATTTATCTAGCCAGCATTAAAAGTAGCACAGCTTCATTTTTCAGAAGGCTTCCCCTCACTTTCTTTTCAAGACAGTGCTTTTCTCCCAGTTCAGGGCTACATTCCTACTAAGGAGTCTTCCAATACCAACTCAGAACAGGTTAAAAAGGGGCATTTTGGCAAAAACTCCCATGCTAAGCATGCAGTCTATAGGTAGAGGGGCATTTCTCCACAGAACACTATCAGGAAGGCTACCTAACCATCAAAGCAGGCCTGAATAAGAGAATAGGTTTTGGTTTGGCTGCCCGCAGAGGTATGGATTTCATATATTGTGATAGAAAGTTAAAATTGGACAGAAATTCTTTAACAAGCTCCAGCTTGTTCTTTTAATGTGAATTCTGAAGAGTGGGAACATATGGAACTGCTTTGTAGACTCTTCTGGGCTAGACATCTGTTTGCTGGCTGTGATTGCAGTGGACTGGGTGTTCACTTCAAACACTAGATAACTTAAATAAAATCCAGGAATAAAGTACATTTCTTTGGTCAATATTGACAGTTACAATACCACAATCTTTAGGACTGCAGCCCACAACACTCCTCCTTCGGCCTCAGCTAAGTTCTTACTTTGTCGCAAGTTTGACTTCCCTTTCCAACAAAAATGTGAAACTACTTATGCATGTTAAAATAGCCCTTCCCATTTGGGAATTTCAGAGGCTAGCATGGTATCATAGAGGCAATTCATGATTATGGGATTTACTGTCTTCAGTGTTTTCAAACATTTCCTTGTTAGGTAGCCTACTTGGGGTAATTAAAAGTCTATATATTTACATAAAGGGACCAGCACTAAGCGGAAACACCTGAGACTTTTGTAGGCAAAGCTCATCCTATGAAAAACTGCTGTTTAATGGTGGAATAAGAATTCACATAAATGTACTTTAACTTCAATATTGCCCTTATCCTCCTGGTGCTGCTGGCACATGATTATACTTCCTCTACCTCCTTCATCAAGTGTAATCACTGTTAAAGTTACTCTGGAGATATGCTTGGCAGCTCTAGAATCCTGATGTGAAGCTGCATTATATATTTTCCAGCAGTAACACCTAGACTTGTGGGTTGGCTCCTAAAATGAATGTAGTGGTGATAGTTGGTTAATGATGGATGCCTCTGAGGCCGCCCTGCTGTTTGATTGCACTCCATACAAGTTTGATTCTTGAGTCACTGGGGTTTTTTAAACTTTCCTTCCAACTAAAATGTGAAACTACTTAGAATGCACGTTAAAATGGTCCCTCTCTCTAGGAATTTTAGAGACTAGTATTCCGTCTTAAAGGCATTTGCTCATAATTTGATTTAGGCAAAAAATTATCCTCAATTAGTCTCAAAAAGATTGCCAGTTTTATTAGAAGCTGCTACATTCTATCGTCCAAATAATTAAGACAGAGGAATAAACAAATCCACAAGTGGTGTAAAATGTTGGAATTATTCCCTAATATTTTTCCTGAAAAGAACACTGGTTGTCTTTCTAGCAGGGTATTGAGAGACACTAAAATTTGTCTTAAAACATCAGTTGCACTATTTAATCAGATGTCTCTTGACATGTAAATGTATGTCTGCATGTCTGTCTCCTGATACAGAAACAATTTTCTTTCTAGAACTACTAATTTCACCCAAGTCCATCACAATTCTTTAGAAATGTAATTTTTATCAAGCTACCTGATGTCTTTGTAAGGATAAATATACACACACAAAAAAAAAAGTTGACTTGAAATAATATTGAAAACATTGCAAAATTGAACACCCTGAAGTTGGAAAATGCACAATTAAGTTGATCACATAGATACTGTCTTGCCCTCCACTTATTTAACAAAATACTCCCTTTTCAGACAACCTGAGCTCATTAAGTACGCATTTGGATGGTACAGATTGAATGTGCAACTATTCAAAATTATATTTAATCTTTCTCTTATTTGCTACTTGCTTTTCAATCTTAGTTCAAAGCACAGAATACTAGTTTCCTCAAGGGAATATCTAAGGAGATTTTTGTTTTGCTGTAATGGATTTTGCAACCTAAATCTGTCTTCATGGTGTCTTCGGTATTCCCTGGTTATGCAGGAGTACCTCAGAACTGGTCAATCTGGCACACCTGCCTCAGCTGGTGTCTGAATTCCAGGTGACCTCTACTGGGTCTGGCTGGGAAGGAGTTAACTTTCTTCACAGCAGTCTGTATGGTGCTGTGTTTTGGACCTATGACTGAAAAACAGTGTTGATAGCATGCCAGCATTCTGGCTATTGCTGAACAGTGCTTGCACAGCACCAAGGCCTTCTCTTTTTCCCACTCTCCCCATGCCCTGGCCAGCAAGTCAGCTGGGGGTGCACAAGAGACTGAGAGTGGACAGAGTCAGATATGCTGACCTGGATTGAACAAATGGAGCAGTCATGGATATCATTATCTGCATAATGTCATGCTCAGCAATAAAACTGGGATAGTAGAAGAAGGTGGAGGATTTTGTCTTCCAAGGTAGCCATCATTCAGGGTATATTTGGGCATTTGTCTGTTTGTTGGAGGTGGTAAGCGATTGCCTTTGTGTCACTGGTCACTATTTTTTTTCTCTTTCCTTCACTTATTGTTTTTATCTTGACTCACAAGTTTTCTCTCTTTTTCCCTACCTATTCTCACACTCATCCTGCTGGGATGTAGGGAGTAAGTGAGCAGCTGCGTGGGTACTTGGCTGCTGGCTGGAGTCAACCCACCACATAAACACGTTGGAAAAAAGCATTCACAGAACTGCTCTCCCACCCTTAGCCATAGGAACTGCAGCAATACCTAACCTCTATAATATTTCTCCCACACCATGTCCCACTACCCTATTCCCTGCTTGACCCCATCAGGGACCCTTGGAGACATCAGTGACCCTTTGTTGGCCACCCTATTTTACTTTCTTTTCCATGAAGTCAAGAACTCAATTCATCTAAGTCATGAGGGAACAGGACAGAATTCAGTTACCAAGAGGTGGAAGCACTCCAGGCTTCACAGTATAGACATCAGCCAGTCAAACTGTCTCAAATATTCTGAGTTTCCCTTTATAAACTGAAATCAAAATATAATTAGTTCTTAATAAGACCTCTAAGAGGTCTTATAATATATATATATATAAAATGTCTAAGACCAGATACAGATATTCCATTAAATACTGGATTCTAGGTCCATAACAACCACCAAACCTGGCAATGCTGGTTACTCTGCATCACAAAGACATGGACAATTAGAGATGTACAGAAAGGTATTCTATATGGATAATTTGTATCAAAACTTTTAATTTGTTTTATTTTAACCGAAAGCACGTTGTCGAGAAAAATTGAATTTTTTGCTACTCTCTAGGTCTGACTTGAATATTTGTCAGTTATCACTTCCGTATTTTCAGTTTTTTTGGGGAAGTCACAACTGTCACAATTCCAATAGTTTAGTATATAGCCATTAGATCTGACTCATATCTTAACAATCATGAAAGATCCTAACTGTTTTCATTGTTAAACTACTTTAAAATCTAGACATCAATTGTTCCAATCCATGTCATGGTGTTTCACAGTATATGGACTTTTAGAAACCTGGGACAAAACAATTTTAAAACAAAGAGCACTTATTCCTAGTCTCTCTGTTTTAAAATATAAATTAATATACTAATTTCTTTAAAATTTCCTTCCCCGTATAAAGATTAGGTTATAAAGCTGACAGATGCCTAATATGACATGAGTGGTGTGCCTCCTAAACTACTCCAATGAGTAAACAAAGTTATAAAAACTGTGAACTGCTGAAAGAAAATATATTAGCAGAAAACAATGACAAATCTTGCAAGTACTTTTTCATACTGACTAGCTCACCAGGTTAATGTCAAGTGAAAGATAACATTATAAAGACAATACAGGTCTAGTTTTTTTCTTTGTCTCTTTTTTTTTTTTTTTTTTTTTGAATGAGGAAAACCTGTATTCCAGACTCATAGCCCTTTTTTTATGTTGCAAGTGGAACTGGAATCAACAACACGTAAAAGTGATCTAATGAAAGTTCTCGCCTCTGTCAAAGTATATAATAAAGCAAAAAAGTTTGCAGGAGAAAAAGACATCTTTTATTATGCCAATAATTTCCTCTTTCTATGTGCCACACTTCTCTAACGTCCTTAACTACCATGGCTACAACAATGTTTATACAACAGAAGAAAGGTTTTGCTTATTGCATTGATACCTAAGATATACTAACATGGTTGTTGGGGCAGAGGGACAGATTCAGTACATGTACAACTATAATCAAATATTTTATTTAATACCAAAATTCCCTGTTGATTTCTGTATGCATATTGCCACTATCACATTAGTGAAACTGGTGCCAGGGAAAAAAAATAACACTCATCCCTAGAAGCAGAGCATACAGGAGCATTAAAAATTTCGCAGATCCAAACGCTCTCTTCTTTGAGGGCTTAGAGATGCCACGGGTAGGAACATGTACAGTTTCTTGGCATTTTGCCAAGTATTAAGTGTATTAATTTTATTAATAATATATAAGTGTATTAATTAATATATAAAGGAAGTCAGGCATAGAGTGGCCTACAGATCAGCAGCTCATTTAAAAAAAAAAAATAGTTGAAATTCTGTAGTGCTGGCTTCGAGGACTTACTTAGGAATTGCTGTATTGCAACAGAGCTGTTTTTGGTAACTAAGCCAGCTACAAAAGAGGAAAAAAGAGAACTGAGAACTCAAGCTGATGTTGAACAGCATGAGTGTGAAAGTTCGGTCAGAGCATACAGTGCTCTTGCTTCATATAAAGAAGAAACCAGCACATGGGGAAACTCTCCTCTTTGCCCATCAAAGCACTTCATATATTCACAGTGTGAATTTACACAAATATTTATGTAATGAAGTACAGCAGAGCA
The DNA here is from genome assembly GCF_000699245.1 of Pterocles gutturalis. Classification (NCBI taxonomy): domain Eukaryota; kingdom Metazoa; phylum Chordata; class Aves; order Pterocliformes; family Pteroclidae; genus Pterocles; species Pterocles gutturalis. Next base: position 94,015 of record NW_010107923.1, read on the forward strand.
GTAGCAGTTAATATTTGTTGCATTCCAACAGTAAAAAGGAAAGGTAGCATGGACTGAAACCAGTCTCTCGTGTTCTAACCATGCCCTGTCTTATTCCTATTTATTTTATTGTAATGTTCAGATATACAAAAATCAGGCAATCTATGCCCAACAGGTGGCTTTGGGGTTTTGTTGGCTCTTTGGTGTTAGTTCATGTTTTGAAAACAATAAGAAAAATAATTACAGATGGAAAGTGAATGTTCAGTGACATAATAAACCTTCAGGAATCACATTAGTTAATAAATGTCTTTAAAAGCAGTGCTGTACCTTTTGTATCTGTTAAGAAATTCACCATGTATCAGGGACCTGTGGTTCATTTTTCATTATCAAGGGATAATATAACTGATTTTGCATGAACCTTTAAGAATTACTGTTTCCTGTTCAGTGGTTTTATTTTCAATTTGATAATGAAACACCCATAAAATTTAGAGGTTTATTGGGGAGAGGGGGTTTAGTACTAGCACCTGGCAACTATATGAAATGCATACTCAACTAAGGATTAAAACTCAGCATTAAAAAATCATTCTGACATTTGTACATGGGGTCAGGGAGATCAGCTTGTGTGCAGGCAGCAGAGGTGAGGGTGAGCAGGGAAAGGCTCCAGAGCAGCTGCTCGAGAAACCATCTTAGAGATGGAGGTAAGTGCAGCCAAGGTTTCTACAAACATCAGTAGCTTTGAGATGAGAGTGCTCAGGCTTGTATCTACTGGATCTTCTGAAGAAAGCAAAACCAATAAGCAAAAAAAAATCATAAAACATATGCTGAGATTTTAGTCAAGTCATCCAAAGCCACACATTCAAAAGCAATGAGCAGTTTTTCTTGCTGTCAGCTCAGTATGCTCTGTCTGTGGTGCTTTGAAATGGAACAGCTTTTCAAAGCTCTGGGATCAGAAGAGTTCTGAAGTTGCGGGTCCAGAAACAAATCTTGGATTTGGGGTTTGGAAAATGCTGAGCAATGTCATTAACAGGGGATTTCTAGAGACAGTGAAACATCAGACTGTGAAAGCTTAAACACAAACATTGTTGTCAGATCATCTTTAAAATAAGTTTAGAAGCTATCACTTCATGGGTGTCGTGAAGTTTACATAGTAGTTATTTGTAAAGCCCGAACTACTTGGATTAAAAGCATGGTTTATTAGTATGTAATATTAATATAAGTGAAGGGAAAAAAAAGAAAGTTAGAACAGCAATTACAGACAACTTCTTGTACGAGTTCAGAAACCATTTCTAAACTAGGCGTAATAATCTCTGCTCTCCATCACTCCTACTACATAGGGCTCAATATAACCATAAAAACATTGACCATTTAAAAGATTAAACATTACTAAAAATTGATATGTCTTCAGCTTACCTGCCCTAAATATTCAGTACACAAATGTCCAACATTTTCTATGAGAAAGGATAACATAATTTAAAAATAGTAAGAAATACAAAAAGGAATGGACAATGTTTAATCTTTCTGATAACTGTCATTTAAAAATATTTATTTTTCTAGAGACACTGTGCAACTCACCTATTTTCCAAGTCCTCAAGAACTCAGATTTATCTTTATCACAAATAGAAAACTGAGTTGTTTTCAAAAACCAAGGAGTACACTGACTCTTTCATGCTATATATTTCTACTCCTGTGGTCAAGTACCTTGCAGTTATTATCGCTCATTTGTTCAAGTGGTGAGGAAATATTAAATATCACAAGTTCTCAGCAGAGAATGGACAATAATTATCCACAGATGGCTGGCAGTAGGGTTTTGAGAGAGAGAAAGAACTTGCCCTTCCTTCCAAAACACCCCTCTATGAGAAGCGCTAAGCAACTCATTCATGACAGTTCTGGTTAAAATCAGATTTAAGTTAACTACCTGTTTTCTCACCATGATTTTTGTGTTGTATGGCCTGCCTTTCTTATAATGATGATATTTACATTTGAAAAACCCAACAGCTTCTTGCAGTATACTCTCCTATTAAAAGTAATACCACTATTGGGTAATTAGGCATGTACAATTTTACGACACTGTCTTAAACCTCCATACCTATGAATCTTAAAGGACTCCCCAGAAGATGTGGAAATACACAGTGGGACAGATCCTCCACTGAAGTCATTGATGGAGTTAGGATAATTTATTCCAGGCTCCCTTTATGTGTAATATGCTTTGCTTTCAGAAGAAACATGGATAATCAAACCACTAGACCTTGAGATATTTGCTTCACAAACCAGCCCTTCCCTAAATATTTTTAAAGCATGTCTGGTTTGCAAATACTGGAAAAAAGAAAAGACAGTACAAATTGCCTTACTACCCAGCACAATCCATTTTCTTTTGCCCTGTGTACATGAAGGGCTCCATCTGGGTATTGCACTCCAGGTGCCTCAGGTAGAAACTCTGTAGAAGCCCCAGCAAACCAATTCATAAGGCTAAATCCCAGGGATCTCCACTGGGTTTCTGCAACGCAAAAAAAACCACAGATGTATTTTCTCTTATGAAATCTGGTCTTTATTTGTGGGCTACTAGAGAAAAGTGCTTTAGAGACCACTATAGGAAGATGACTTCTACACTCTTTACATTGCTATGTTTTGTATGGAGAGCCCACACAAGAACTCTCAAATCATTGTAGCAATTCAGTTGAAGTTTAAATTATTGAAATAAACTCCTGAAGTCCATTTTTACTGTTTCTCAACTGCTTTGCTACACAGTATCACACAAAGCTGCCTGGAAGGCAGCTGAAGAGTGGAGGATTTGTCTTCACCAGCCACAGGTGCTCAGCACTGTGCGTTACTCACACCAGCGAGTCCCTGAGCTGACAGAGACCCCAGTGCCATTGCTTGCCACATGTGAAGCCTGACTGAAGCAACTGGTGCTTGGTAAGATCAGGGTCCTAAACACACAGGGCTTTCACACCAGAAACCAGAGCCAAAGCACTGCTCCCAACTCACCCTGTGGTCAGCTGCATCCTCCACTCACCTCTCCCGCCTGGGGCAGCCCTTCACCCAAAGCACCCCCGCCCATCAGCAAGGTGGCCTCTGGTTTTCCTGCTCTGTTGCATGTGGATCACATTTTCTGGAATCATACAATGTTTATTGCCTCCTCATCTCAAAAAAAAAAGTAACTTTGAAATTTGTACTGAGTTACTGTGAGCTCATTTCACCAAAAGTTCCAGTTATTTTCTTTCAGAGTCAGACTGGGGACGTAAGCCCCACGCAGCGCTTTGGCTGGCAGCCTGCTTACAAGTGAATATCACTTTAAGATGCCATTTTAAATATAGTGGCTAGAGTATGTGTTGATTAAAATCCACTTGACATTAACATCAAAACAATAAACTAAAGCTCAAAGTCAAGGTCAAGCCTATACGGCTGGGTGAAACCTTCTAAAGCTGTTTCTTGTGTCTAAAACACAACTAACAAAAGGAGATTCCCTTTGCTCCCTCACTTTATGAGAAGCCACTGAAAACACAAAATCTACCTGTTGTTCTCTTAAGAGCATTTCATGCCCTTCTGCAAAACAAGATAAATGTCCTGTTGCTATGGTTTGCTACTAGGAAACTTTAACTACCTCTGAAGTTCCATGATGGGACAAATATGTTGTCACAAATTGAAAAGCAGGTAACATCCAGCAAATTAAAATATTGAATCAATTTATGAACAGGATAATTATTTTTCTTTCCTGAAAGATCTCAGTAAGTAATGTCCCTGCACACAATGGCTATCAAACCAAGTTTGGACAGATTTCTGAAAAGATCTCTCAGTAATATTTTCTGTTAAATTAAATTAAATTAATGTGTCATAGAAACATTTATTCTTTCTTTTTTCTATATATCATAAGCCCAAATAAACTGTTAACAAATTTTTAAAAATTCAGCACTTTTGCCCTAGTTGATGTAATAAACCAAGTTTTCATATTTTCACATAAAAAACTCTTTCAGTTTTAAAATATCCTTTAATCACTTAGTTTGGTATTTTTACATGTGTTTCAATAAAAAAGGTCTATCCAATCAACTCCCTTCTAAAAAGACTAGTAATTTTGGAAGTTGAAGGTCATACAACTAAATAAAAAGCTCATTGCACTGACAGGAGAGGGAGAAATTAGTAAAAGTGAGCAGTAGCAGATAAAAAGTTGCACATTCTGGACCTCATGCAAGCACCCTGCACACATATGCACACCCATACACTCAAATAGGGATTTGGACTAGAATTTGCCAAAACCCCTGCCCAAGGCAAACCAGCCAGGTCTGGAAGGCTGTTCTCTTTCTCATAAAAAGGGTAATAATGAATAAAAATTCTTGGAAGTCCTCCAATGCCTCATACAGCATAATTTCTGTTTCTCTTCCCCACATATACCCACAGGCTTGTTTCTGCTCTATGGTCCCTGTTCTCCTTGGTTTCTCACCAAAGTAATATATTTGCACCACTATGAATGAAAAGCAATATTCTGAATTATAAGTGCAAAGGAAATATGTGTTCTTAATGTCTTCTTACCTTTTCTTGGGGTACTACATTTCATCACTCAAACAAAGATCCCATTCAGGAAAGCAACATCATCCCACACTTTGGACATGAAGCTTGAAGTTGGGTCACTTTTTTTTCCCCTGTGTTTCAGCCATTGCCTCGTGTGACCTTAGGCAATTAATTCAATATCTGGTACCTCAGTTTCTCCTTGTGCTATACCCTGGAGAAAACATTTCCATGCCAGTGGCCTTTGAGATCAAAGAGTAGTTTACACAAAGCAGGAATCCAGTACCTAAATCCTGAAATATAACTGAACAGGCTCAGCTTTATTTTAATCCTGCAGGCACCTAAATATTCCAGTTGTACTTCTGTGTGACCTGGAAGCTCCCAAAGTGAGTGGAGGTCTGTCTCACACACACTCCAAACTGAAGAGTTGCATGGCTGCTTCCTGACTCAGCTTGACCAGGATTCAGATCCCATCCATGTACGCTTCTTGACCAGGACACTCTCCTGGGTGGGATAGGCAATTTGGGTTGGTACCCTTCACGGCAGAGAAGAGCACTGGGCACAAAATAACATTTTTCTAGGCAGATGTCCTAGCAGCCATTACTATCCACATTTGTACTTCAAAAGAAAGAAGGCTGCTTCTGTTTATTTTTTAAAAGGAAGCACTAAGAAGAGGACCAGATACCTATTTGCAGCCCTAAGTAAGACATCTTCACATTACAGAAAGAAAGGATTTCAGACTACCCTTCCCCTCCATGTTTCTTGTTGTATATCATCTGTGCCCACTGATGAGATGGAGATTTCTCAGGTGTTTCCTAGAATCATTTAGGTTGGAAAAGACCTTTAAGATCATCAAGTCCAATTGTGAACCTAACACTGCCAAGTCCACCACTAAACCATGTACCTCAGAGCCGCATCTACATGTCTGTTAAATAACTCCAGGGATGGTGACACCACTGCTTCACTGGGCAGCCTGTTCCAGTGCTTGATAGCCCTTTTGTTGAAGAAATTTTTCCTAATATCCAACCTAAACCTCCTCTGGTGCAACTTGAGACCGTTTCCTCTTGTCTTATCTGATTACTTGAGAAAAGAGACCAACTCCCATCTCGCTGCAACTTCTTTTCAGGTAGTTGTAGAGAACCCTGCCCAAGAGTTAAACAGGGAGTTAGATATGTTCAGTGCAGGATCCTGGACTCTACTGTAAAGCCTTAAGAGCTGCAATTCATTGTTGTTGCCTTAAAATTACCAAAACCCTCTAGTCATAAGTTAGAACCTAACTCAATATCATCACCCAGCAATTATAGTAGAAAAGTGAAATTCTGCAAATGGGGAAGGAAAAACATTATCACAAAACACTTTGACTTTGAATATGTGATTGTTTTCTCTACCATCTAACCCTAGTGACAATATGATCCTACTGCCTCAGTTTTATCTGTACAGCTACAACTTAGTCACAATCACCAGTACAACCATAAGTCAAAACTGAGGAGCTAGTGCTTTGGCTTGTGGTGTTGCCATGTTGGTTAATCTAACGTCCTAAAATATGATCATTTCCTCAACTACATGTTGAACACAATGTAGTGCCTGAACATCAGGACTAGGCAAAGTCCAGCCAACCATTTTAAAAGACCTGACACAACTCTGAACTAAAGATAAATTAGAACTCCTTATAAAAACATTTTCAAGTTTGACTTAGGCTATCTCCAAACCTATAACGTAGTTTTCACCACTCCTTCATAACTCTGGACTTTTGCCTGCAATTAACTATTAAAATTAAGGGCAAATTAATATGTGTATTAATGTCTCTAATGCTAGATGAAATCCCTATTTCTTTGTCTTATTTCCACATGTGCATGTACTAACTAGACTGTCCTGTGTAACTGAAATGAGAAATAAAGCTAGCTGGATCCCTCATCTATAGATACCACAGAGCTCTATGTGAAAACATGACAACCTAAATGACTACAAATGTGTTAGAGTCTGCGGGGCTCTGCAATAAATCTTCATGTTTAAGATAGAATTAGCCATTCTTCAAACAACATGCATTGAAAAATTATTCTCATCTAGGCAGGTACAAATGAACTATTAGTAAGGCTTCTGTAAGAAAACCAAAAAAGAATAAATAGTGTGAGAATAAGCTTACTGCAACAAAGCACATGTGCTGCCCTGACTTTGAAATTCTTCTGCAAACATGTGACATATTCTCTTTAGATGCTTGCATAAAGAAATATTGAGTGCTGTCCATGATTCTGTTTAACTACCATTAAAAAGCCATTATTCAATAACACAAACAGCTTAGTTTCACCTCCTCTAAGTCTGGTGTTGGTTTTGGTGGGTTGTTTTTCTTTTTTAAGTCTGAAAAGAGGACAAGACACAGCTATACTGTGTGCTGCTGGACAGGAGGTGCCATTGTGGCTACCAGAGTGTTATTTATCCTTAACCCTAAGAAGCAGTCCTTTAACCAATAGTCTTCTCTACTGCTGTTCCACTGGAAATTTAGCACTATACTTTGCCCTATTCCCAAGACGGTTTTTAATGGCTGTTTCTCGTTACAGAGAAAAAGCTTCTTCTGACTTGGTCATGTTCCAGTGTAACAAGTAACGGCACTTACCAGAAACTTATACTGCAATCTTGTCATGCTCAGAGAAGATCCACTAGTACTGGCAAATCTTTATGGCAGCTTGCTGGTGTTGCCTAGATGAATGACTCATTTCTGAAATAGTCAAGTGGGAAAAGAAAAAAAAAGCAAGTTGCACTTTAGGAAGAAAAGAGATTTTGTCACTGGCTGTAGTCATCTAATCTCATTTTCAATATATATATACAGTAATAGGTCTAACATGATTAGCAAAGTGTCAAAAAAGACACAATTCTTGAGGAGTTTTAAACACACACACAGAGCTAGCAGTCACAATCTGTTATTATCAGAGTGAATAGCATTAATCATTTTTAATGGTCAATCTGTTAAAAAGAAGTTCTTCTGATTACTAGTGTAAAAGAAAATAAACATCATACATACAAATCTTCTTTCCAAAAAACTGAATCACTTTTGTCAGGTATTTAACTTAAACCAGCAAAACAGACCATCAAGAAGGCAGCATTTAAATGGATGCCTGCAGCGATGGCCAGTCAATGGCCTCTTTATTTGTTAAAGATGGATTATTTTAAATAAATTACAGAGCACTTTCACTGAATAAACAGAGTCTCAGAGGCTGTGGCATGCTATACATGCTTAATTGAGCCACAGAAATCCTAAATGACTACTGAGCTGTGTAATCGCCTTTGATTTTGCTGATAGGACCTGATTCTTTAGGCAAAAACCAAGCCATTGAGGGCTGAAAAGCAACACTACCTTGAGGAAAATAGAAAGTTTAATCTGGAATATATACTTATAATATTTCGGAAACCACAGGGATGGAGTGTTCCAATAACTGAACACAAGGCAGCTTCAGAAGTGAACGATCTGTGTGTCATTTTTATTTGAGCTTGATATGTTAAATGTCCCGAATGTTTATGTTGTATAAGCCCACTTAAACATTGCAAAGTGCAACAGATTCATTGGCAAAATAAAAAGTATAGGTTTTTCAGTCTTACTTGCTGTCTTTTTGCATTGATACAGCGCATAATGCACACACATGTACCCAGGGGTTTTCTTAAGTAATCGTGTAATTTGACCGCTTTTGGGGAACCTGTTAATGTGATTTATTTTGAGTGTTACCTATGGCTTCTATAGGCTGAAGTAAAACATTATGTCAGAAACCAGGAAAAGGTGCTTTAACCCTTTCTGATCATAGTGCTAATTTTGAGATTGTGTACTATTAACTCTTTAAGTTCCAGCCTTCATGTCACTTGGCCACCAAAAAATTTAATCAGAAATAAACCTCTGCTTGGTACACAAAACTTCCAGGATCAGACCCTTCCCTTGACATAAATTAATCCTGAGCTAATGACATATGGAATTCATTTTGACAGAAATTATGACCTTAAATAATATTACTTCCATTTGTTAATATCTGGGCAATGGTTTGACATTGAGAGGCAGTTTGAAAACTACCTTGAATAACAGCAATTAAAAGAGAGATGAATATTGTTAGGCACTTTAATAACAATTTTGTACCTGGATTTTCTCTAAAGAATTTCAACACCTACAGCTTTCTTCACTAGGCAAGTGCAAAAATGCTTAGCTGTGAAATTCTTCTCTCTCTAATGGAGCACAATGAGCTGCATTTGCAGTTTCCAAAATTACACTGCACGTTTGAAAAAAAGATATATGACTTTAACCATTCTGGCAAAGCAAGTGCCTGCCAATATCCACTTATAGCTGATAAGCATAAAAAAATTGAAAGTGTATCCACACACAGTGATCCCAAAAAATTAAAATACTTAATATTAGATATTCTAAAGGATTCTGGTGAACCCTAAGCAGTTTTTGAAAATAAGACCAGGCTGCTTCAAAGTGTCACAAATTGGTCAGCCAAGGATGCTCATCAAGCCGAAAAGCTTTGGCCAAAGCAGCTGAACTGTTCCTGTGTGATTTCAAAAACTCAGAGGAAGAAGCAATAGAGGAATTTGAAGATGCTCTTGGTGCAGTTTTGGCTATTCCCCTGATGTTTTTCATAATATGTGAGAGAAGATCCTACTGTCATGAATGTCAGCTCCTCCTGGAGGGAATCCACCTGGAGTTTTGTCCGCCTCCTGGGCCAGAGCAGCACAGCAGGGATGTCACAGGGAGCAAGCACAGCTGACACAGCTCTGTTTAGCATCCTGGCACTGTTTTCTCAGGGAAAGGAGAAAACACTTAATGTTCCTCCCCAGTGAATTTTTTTAGTGAAATTAATGAGAAAAGAAATCTGGAACTTATAGCTGTGTTGACTTGTGAACGTAACAATAGGGAAAATAAATCAAATATATGAGAGAACTTTGCAAGGGCAGAAGGCTCTGCATGTCTTTCTTGGGCTATTCATACCCACTCAGGGCATAATTATGTTTTCTTTGGCAGTACACTTTTTTCCTTTAGCCACAGAGACACATTCTCTGGAGGCCACCAATCATGCAGAAACCACATGGTAAAGGTGGGTGTAAAATTCAAATAGCCTGGTGCCACACAGTCATTCCCCACTTCACCACAGGGATTACAGAGCAATGTGGCAGCAGGTGTGACCAAATGTGTGCACTTTTTGTACAATCGGCCCTGTGAGAATAATATTTGTGCCCATGAACCCCAGAGCTGAACTAGACACACTCCCGTTTCCTTGGTGGCCTAAAAGTAGAACCTCATGTAAGCAATTTGGTCCGGTTCCCCATAGGCCCTTTTAAAACTCTTTTTTATCTGTTAAATATGGCTACATGCTAGCCAATAACCCTTTTGACTGTGCATGCTGCTAACTCACAGAGACATCTGGCTGGATTCAAATGTTCAAGTGCTTTTTATGGTTCCTTCTTGCCAATGAGCACAGCATCTTATAGGGACACTCATTGACATGATCCCTCTGCTCTTTCCACAGGCCAGAAGAGCTCAAACAATGAAGACACTGCTAACAACAAAACAGGTCTTGAAAAATTTGCATTAACAGGAGAGGAGTTATCATATCTCAAATAAGGGAAATCCAGGCAGACCTAAAGGCAACACAAAACAGAGACCTGAAATTGCACTGCATGTGTCAGGAGAAATATGATATAATTGGTTAACTGAGACTTACCTAAATCAGGAAACAGGCTCGAACATTAAAATTCTAAGACACAGTTAATAGAAAAGTCTCAATAGGACACAAGGGAAACAGCTCTATGGGTGCAGAAGTATGCTAACTCCAGGAAGAGAAACGCTATAGCCAGTTTGACTGCTGCAGAAAAAGCAGCTGACATGGTGAAACAATCATAAGAAACTTACAGCTCTGCAGGGACTGGTGACAGAGATCACAAAAAGATTCTGCACAGAACAGCAAGCTGAAATAAGGGATCAAGAGGCCTCTTGGGTATCAGTTATCCTTCAAGTGAGGGAACATTCATGGAGTTGCTGCAGAACTAGGGGTGTCCTAGATCCTGGAGATAGCCCATGCACTGCCTCTGTCTAAAAAGTGGAAGAGTCATGAACCAAAAATTAAATAAAGATCTGTCATTACAAGTACTATGAATAAAAACAAGTGAGACAAATTCATCCCTTCCTGGCGTGAGCAAAGGGTGTATTAAATAAAATTTTCTCTTAAGTACACAATATTTCCCCTAAATCCTCATCCATGTGCAGATATTGGTGCTATAGGCTGAAGAAACTGACTCTGCAAGAGCAAGCACTTCACCTTCCACAAATCAAACCCTAGAACAAATATAGTGAGATATATGAAGAAGGATACACTACGTTTATTTATATAGAGTCTTTCAGACCAAAACATTTCAAAGTGCTTAACTAACTATTGATCAGCATAGATGACCTCATGAGTCTATTTACTGAGAAAAAGGTCGCCAGATATCCTCATGTGAGGACCAGTTATAATTAATTCCCAGGCGGAGGAGGAACACACAAGCCATCTGCAGAAGAGGGGCAATTGATAAATGTTACGCTCCCCTTGTGCACCTTCTCTATCAGTGTCAGACTCCGCAGTGGTTGCCTTTTTGTTTTACAAGTGAGTCAGGGACTTAAGCTGCATAAAAATAAATAATTTGCAGAGGATGTGCTGGGATGAGAAGTTCAGGAACAAAGTTTTAAACAATACACCAAGAAGCGAAAAAAAATCACTTATTCAAATATTACAGATACCTTGCAGTAGCACTTACAACAGGGAGGCCAAGCTCTTCACTGTTTTATTGCAGAAGATAAGCATTCAGATTTTAAAAAATAATCAATCTATTTTCCCTATTCCCAATTCCAGTACCCACCTTTGCACGTTGCCTAGTAAAATCATTCCTGTATTCTGCTGCATAGTGCTCTGTGCATATTTTTCTGACTGAGACAATCTTATAGAATCACAGAATCATAAAATGGTTTGGGTTGGAAGGGACCTTCAAGATCACTGAGTTCCACCCCCCTGTCATGGGCAGGGACACCCTCCACTAGACGAGGTTGCTCAAAGCCTCATCCAGCCTGGCTTTGAACACCTCCAGGGATGCAGCATCTGCAGCTTCTCTGGGCAACCTGTGCCAGTGTCTCATCACCTTCACAGTAAAAAATTTCTTCCTAATTTACCCTCTAAAAAAACACTTCAATGCATTGCAAAAATTTGAGGCTGACTCAGTAGGAAGCATTTAAGACTTGACAATCAGAAAAAAAAACACCCAAAGGCAGGTTACTTACATCTGCCAATCAAGAAGATGGCATCACAGGTAGCCTGTTACAATACAGCTAAACCAAACCATGAGGTCACTGCACACCTCAGGAATAAGACCATTAACAAGACAGCCACTGCTAGACATGAAGTCTTGCTCCTGGACACCACTCACACTCAAGTGGAAAGGATTTGGGTGCTTTATACCCCACCCACTCAAGGACTTTCAACAAGGTCATGTCAAGCCAGGACTAAAATCCAGAGCAAGAAACAAACAAGTCATCTTTCATCATTCATAAAGAAAACTACCTCCTCTATTAAGAGGAACATTAATACGCACATTTTCCCAGAGCTGTCTCTTCTCCAGGCTGAACAACCCCAACTCTTTCAGCCTGTCCTCATAGGGGAGGTGCTCCAGCCCTCCGACCATCTTCGTGCCCCCCCTCTGGATCCACTCCAACAGGTCCATGTCCTTCCTGTGCTGAGGACTCCAGAGCTGGACACAGTACTGCAGATGGGTTCTCAGGAGAGCAGAGTAGAGGGGGAGAATCACCTCCTTTGACCTGCTGGTCATGCTTCTTTTGATGCAGCCCAGGACATGGTTGGCTTTCTGGGCTGCAAGTGCACATTGCCGGGTTATGTTGAGCTTCTCATCGACTAACACCCCAGGTCCTCCTCCTCAGGGCTGCTCTCAAGCCTTTCTCTGCCTAGCCCGTGCTTGTGACTGAGATTGCCCTGACCCACGTGCAGGACCTTGTACTTGGCCTTGTTGAACTTCATGAGGCTGGCATGGGCCCACGTCTCAAGCCTGTCCAGGTCCCTCTGGATGGCATCCCTTCCCTCTGGTATGTCAACTGCACCAGATAGCTTGATGCCGCCAGGAAACTTGCTGAGGGTGCACTCAATCCCACTATCCATGTCGCCAACAAAGATGTAAACCAACACCAGTTCCCATACTGACCCCTGTGGAACACCATTCGTCACCGGTCTCCACTTGGACATCAAGCCATTGACCACAATTCTTTGAGTGCAACCATCCAGCTAGTTCCTTATCCACCGAGTGGTCCCTCTGTCACATCCATGGCTCTCCAATTCGGAGACAAGGATGTCATGCAGGACAGTGTCAAATGTAACAGCTATGCTTTTACCTCAAAAGGAAAGCAACAAAAACACCACAAAACAACTATACCCAAACTAGGAAGTTAAAGTAAGCCTTCTAGACACTGATTTCTCAGACTGTTGCTAAGGCTATCTCATGAGAAATAACTACAGCTATTTTTAATCTTTTTCATGTATTAATGGATCATAAATCTAATTTACCTTTGGTTGTCATTTGCTGCCATATATATGTTTTATCTCCTTTATTTATTTCCATTTTCCACTAACGATAGTCAGAGCAACACTGCAGCCTACAGGTATAAATGAATTAATAATTAGTGTATATCCCTTTCCCTTCATGAAGGCTGCAGGTAGCATCCTGTTTCAGCCTTCAGCAATGCAAATAAGCTGATGTTGGCAGTATATCACGAACTGCTCACACCAGTCATTTCCTTAATGACTTGCTAATTTTCCTCTCCATATCCTCCCCATGACACACTGGAACCTCATGTGCTTGTGCAGGCCAGTGCAACTGGGAATGCAGCCCGTGTAGATAGCCCTATGATTTTGTTTTTATGTCAGCTCTTGTTTCTCTGTTTTCCCCTTAAGGAATCTGCTTCCAATTTTTAATTTATCTCTGATGGTGACATAAATATAATTCTTTAGATATTTAACTTCTCTGTCTACTGTTCCTGATAATCTGCAGCTGCCTGAACTTTGTGTTTTATGTCAAAAACCACAGATGAAAGTTTTTATTTTCTGTTCAGCACTTCATTCTTGTTCACTTGATTCACTCAAGCAATATTATACAGCTCCTAACTTAATCTTTTTTACTTTTATTTTTTTAATTAAGAATGAAAGAACTTATATCCTTGAATTTACCCCCAGAACATTGTTTAATACATGCAGAATACAATGTAATCTTTCTTGGATTTGAATACTATTTTCAATGAGTTTTAGAAGCATTACTAGCTGAAAAGTACCATTGTATCCCAGGGTATGGTAATCTCCTTAAACCTCCAGAAATAACAAGAACATTGTTTTTCTTTTGTATCATAACACTGGGATTTACCAGACTAATATAGTAGGACTCTAATTCCGAAAATCATATTTTCCTATCTATTGACTGAAATAACTATACTGTGTGACCACAGACCTAGAAACTCAAGTATGTTTTGACTCAGTAATACCGTACGCTCTAGATAGAAAGTACTTAAGGCTGGCCTCATGGGGTGAGCAATTGCCTAGGAGCCACCGCTTTGTTGACAGCATACTTGCTAATGGCATGGCCTCGGGTTTCAGAAAGTGAAAGAAGCCTGCTCTGGACTGCACAACGGCTCAGGACGCTTCCAGTGTGCAGAGCCCTCAAAAATAGCTGTCACCTACATGGGGACTGGAATATGTAAATCTCGTACTTGAGAGTTTAATACCTACAAGTGCTTTTTCTTGGCCTGGTGACAAAACTGAATAATATTAGTGACAATGAATGATTAGAAAGTGAACCTGCAAGATTTTTTTTTTTTTTTGCAATGCTCAGTTTGTCTAGTTTTGTTTCATTTTTTAAAATATCTTAAAATCAAACCTCTGTGCTTGATCTCCATTCCTGTATCCGATGGCTGACATGGTAACCTGGAAAAGAAACAATTCAGATTTAAACCTTCTTTCTTTAAAGTCTCAGAAGAGGTCTAGCCAGTTGAACTGTGTGTTATCCGACATTTACCTCTGCCTAGTGTAGGCATTGCTTTTAGATTTTCACTCGCACTTCTTAGCCTTGGGCGAGCCGTGGTTTAGCAACCTGTACTACGTTGTACCTAAGCTGGCTCTCATTTTGATAGCTTGATTCCAGGGTTAGCAAGAGCAGACTCAGTTTGAGTGACTGCTGGCAATTTTTTTCATATAATCTGATTCACAGCAGTACTATCAGAGAACGAAATATATTCACAATGTATGTATGGTAGCAATGCTGCAGCAAACTTACCAGCGGTGTATGGGGCCTTGCAAACACAGTGGACACAAGGAATCATACAGATGGAGTTCAATCAGCAATGGGGACTCAGGGATAGAAAGCAATGAGTTTCCTTGCTGTTGCAGGGAATTCGAAATAGAAAGCACAGTCTGTGTAAAACTGAAGAGGCAAATCACTACAGCACAATACCAACAGTAAATTAGGGTTCAGAGCAAGAGAAGGAGTCCAAAACACAAATTTCAAAAACAAGAAGCAAGGATTTTTTTGTTGTGTTTGGTTGTTTTTCTTAATTCAGAGTTTGAAAAACATAGTTGTCTCATATATGAAATATGTTACTCAATTCCCCTGTGCTACTCAGATCACCCAACAGTCTTTTACAAGCCAGTATTTACTGCTTAGTGTGTTTTTAAAGAAAACCCATCAGTGAAGCAAACCACATTCTGGTATATACTTGACTGCTTTTGTAGTTCAGGACATGAGGCACTCCTTTTATTTCTTTTTTTTTTTGGAGGTAACCTAAGGAGATGGAACATAGCCAATGAAATAGCTAAGAGAATGGACAAGAAACGTAAGAGAAAGAGCTGGCAAGGACAAAACACAAAGGAAAAGATTTGGTGAACAATAAATGAGAGCCAGAAATACAACGACTTGGAAAAAATGTTTATTTTATTTCAAATTAATAGCAAGAAAGAACCTACAAGTGTGGTACAAATTGCTCAGTGCCCCATGCAGTGATAATATTATGCCAACCATTATGCTTGCAGGTGTATTATTTCTAGTTCCCTAGATAAAAAAAAAAAAAAATCTTTCCATGTATTCTTTTGTATTTTAAAATGTATATTTTCACTGCCATAGTGACAAAGGTTCTTATTCTTCCAAACTCAATAACTAATCATTTTCCTGGCTGCAGACGTGGGGTATGGTTACTATTTTGTGCAGGTAGTTCTTCTGTCTTTATTAAAGGACCACTCTAAAATTTTGATCCACCTGATTTTGAAGTTCTTTCCCAAATGTTTATTTCCCTCTGTGAGAAAAGTTTTTCTATTAAACCTTATTCTTGTTCCTAATTCCAAACTCGGTTTCCCACTATTGGGATGAAAAGTTTATCATGATTAATATTAGGCACTTTGTTCTCAAAGAAAATTTAAAAAATAAATCAGCACATCATAGTGAAATCTAATTTATAAATCTCTTTCCCCACCCTCTTGCAATCACTGTAAACAAGATACTATTGCCTAGATTCTTTTGTGGCTGCTCAACAGCAGCTATGGATCGGGTTTAGGCAGAAAGAATAGCAGAGGCAGTTGCTCCAATTGCTCTGTCCTTAAATTACCGCTTCTAACAGACACAGCCCAAGAAGTATTTTCTGGGATAGCAGTCGAGTGTCCCAGTTTTGATAAAAGACTCTCAGCATTACTAACTCCTGAGTTTGTCTTGGTATTGACTTCTGTAAGTTTAGACACTTAAGGTGGTGGAGATTAATGAGAGACTACTCCTTCCCATATTATGGTGTAATCCAAACTGAAGAAAAAAAGAACAGTTACTGCTTTATGCTTTACTTAGCATCTTAAAAGCACATTGCCGTCATAGTATGGAGAAGTCCAGGCTCATTCATTCTCTTTTGAAAAGAAATGCTTTAGATAACACCCCAAGGAAAAAAAAAGCTCATAATAAACCTCCACTTGCTTTACATTTTCTAGGAAAGGAGAATTTATCTTCTATCAGATGGTCTGCTCTCACAGTCATGTCCAAGAGAGGAATTTCCTCCAGCCTCTATCCTGCAAAAGTGCAATAGTAATTAAGGCATGTATGAAGCAAACAAACTACATCATGAAAGTTGATGCTATGCTTTGACGTAACGTAACATGCACGTTATGAGAGAAATTATGATGATTTCAATGATGTGTTTTATCCTCAGATGGGCTGGGGCTGAGTGCTAAACTTTCTCCACTTTGGTAGCAGTGTACTTTCCCAGCTTCTAAATTCTAAAAACTTTCCACACTTTAACAAGGATTTGGTACTTTGAGAGACACAGTAAAATTTAAATGCAGCTTCCTCTAGCTATAGATGAATGAAAATAATCATGCCTAAACATCAGTCTTGAACCCTGTCTCCATTCATCCATATACTTATTCCAAATCCTCAGGAGAGAGATCTTGTTACAGCATTTTCTACTCCCAGGAGACTAAAGGGGTAGATGAGAAGATGAGAACTCCATCACTTCTTTGTGTATCAGCCTTACTGAAGTGGCAAAATAGGATCAGGAACATAGATTAAAAAAATCTGAATTTCCATTACATGAGAAATTCTGACAGTTCCAAAAAATTTCAACCATACTGAAAAGCCAAACTTCAAAAATTCCTATCAATGAAATCCTGTCAATTTGACCAGTCAAAACCTTTGTTTCAAATTTAACTGCAGTTACATTTGCTGATAGACTTCAAACAGAATTTTGTATTGAAGAACCTTCAAGGCCAGTAGAACCATTTTAAATAAAAAATGAAATTGTACTCACCTGATTTAAGACTTCATCTGCATTTTTTCAAAATAAAATTTCATTGAAAGTTTAATTTCTCTACCAAAATACATCAGTTCAGCCAGATTAATGTTTTTTGATAGAAAGCCAGTTCTGATTTGAAAGAATGTTCCCAATTTTCAATTGCAATAAGGTTGGGATTTTTTCCACTTTTTGAAAAAAAATGAGCCATACAGTCATTCCTTCAGCTGTTTTTGTCTTGGTCTCTCATGCCCACTTGCACACCCATACAGATACACACATTAATTCACTTGCTCTCATAGATCACAGACATCATCACACATTTTTCCCACCCATCCTGCCTCCATGCTGTTCTAGGAAGCTGAGCCATGCCAGTTTTATCCCTTTATTTCACTCACTACTCTGGACACACTACAGTGTTGTTTTTCCACAGCAGTTCTAGTTAGTACCATAGGTCCGGTTACTGTCTTAGTCCTTATCTTACATGCCATTGGCCCCTTGTTTCCACATAACTTTATAACTCCACAGAACATTTTCATTTCACAGTGAATAAACTGAACACACGCAACAGCAGCTAGAAAACAGAAATAAATCCCACACAGATTGACCAGTCTGTTGTCTGCAGACCATGAACAAATTCCCTCTGAATTTGTCAATGTTCACAGAATCACAGAATCACAGAATCACAGAATGTTAGAGATTGGAAGGGACCTTGAAAGATCATCTGGTCCAATCCCCTGCCGGAGCAGGAACACCTAGATCAGATCACACAGGAACGCATCCAGGCGGGCTTTGAATGTCTCCAGAGAAGGAGACTCCAATGTTCTTGATTTAGACTTTGTGAATTGCTGCCTAGACAACACAGGGTTTGACGACTCTTCTGTTTATGTCCAGTAGGAAGTTTGGTATTTACTCCAAATGAAACTAGACCTGGAATCAATAAAAATAATATAATATGGCCAAGTTTGCAGAAAGACAGAGCTTTTGAGGGAAAAGTTGGTTAGTAGTAGCTATAGGAGTCGGGGCTCCACGGGCACTGAGTCTCATCTAGTTTTGCCTTTCTTCCATTCTATGCTGTTATGATAATCAGTATCTCCAAAAATAAACAGGACTCTTCTTTCAGCTTCCAGAAGTGCCCCTTCTGGCTAACAGAGTGATGAAGAACAGAAGGAAGTGTTGGGTCCCTTACACAAAGGTGTTTCCTAGAAGGCAATTTTTTGCATTTAATTTCAAGATCCTTCAGCACAGACACTCCTTTCCCCATTTAAATCATAGAAAGAGAGAAGAAAATGTTTCAGCTTAGCAAATCAATGCTACAACTTAAAATCTGGCAGTGTTAGTCTTCCTGTTTCCCAGGGGAGGATTAATTTGCCTTTTTTTTCTTTGTTCTTTATTATTTCAATTGGAGGATATAAAAGTACTATTGAGACTTTTGAAGGATAAACACTATATGTGGTAACTGCTTACAATAAGAACAAAATTTATTGAGAGTGTAGACATTTTTATCACATTAATGTGACCTATTAATGATAAAGGAAATTTCCTTCATCTAATGAGCTCTATGTTTATAAATGTAACAAGAGAGGACGTTTTAATTCTTACCATAAATCTAAGGAAGTTAAAATCTTAACCCCAAGGTACTTAATATAGTTGGTTCTATATTTAAAGGGAATGTTGTTAACATTTATATTGTTTTTGTTACCTGCAACATGGAGATCACATATTTCAATATTCCATTTTATAGATAAGGTTTTAACAAATATTTCAAAGAAACCTACATGTAATCAAAATGAGATAAAATAATATATGCTATAAATGGAAAAGCTGCAAATTTCTCTATTGACGTGACATCAGTAATACATGGAATTGCACATGACCAGAAAATCACAGTCTTATAATATGAACATATCTAAAAAATCAGGCACTGATTTGACTGTATTAATTTAATAGAGGCAAATAAGACAAGGCTCAGCCATTCTTCCTTTCTGCCAATGCATTTTACTACATTTTTAGTACAGTATTCAATATAGTTTTTATTAAAGCCACAATGTTCCTCAGAGTTGAAAGAGTGCCCACAGTCCATATGCAAAGGGTAGGGCTTGATGACTGGTGCATGGAGGTTCAGTTGGTCACTAGGGGCTGTCTTTCACACCTTATATTAGTCAAGAACTTCCGCTATTGGATATGTCTCAAAGTTTCCTTGAAATACTAATTATTAACCACTTTGCTACAGTAAAATGTTCAAGGGCCCTGGGCATCTATTACATGACCAAGACTGTGCCCATCAGGTGATAAAAATGTAGACAGCCTCTCTCAAAGGTCCTGACATGTTTTGATGTGCCTGTAAGGTCCCAAGGAATTTGGCTGGGCTGAGAAGTGCAAGATGAGTCGATGAACAGATTTCCCAGCTAAAGCAAAGGGAACCTTTGTGGCAGGAGAGACATCTGAGATATGATCAGGTACCTATTTCCATATTTCTAAGGTGCCTCTCCATCACCTCAAGCCTTTAAATCATGTCCTCTGGTATTTTCAATCTGTGAATAACTGAAAAGTATATCAGTACTGAGCTCCATGCTCCTAGAATGGCTTTACTAGATACCCCAAGTAGAGTTTAAAACCAACTCCTGTATGGTTGCATGAGTTATTTACATTTAAACCTATAATGCTATCATGCCTTCCAGGAAAACATCAGAATCTGGAGAAGAAATTTCTTCTGACAAAAGAGAACCACTTCATAGCCAGGAACCATGTTTGCTAGCATTGATAAATAGTGCTAGGGAATATGTAAAGTAAAGAATATAGAATTTTTTAAAATGTGATGTCAGATGCCTTCATTCAAACTCTTCCTCACTAGAGAACACATGCTATGATTTTAATATATTTCAAGATTCTCTCTCCACTTAAAAAATGGTAAGATTTCACACTTCTCCTTATGCCACTTCAGACACTGCGACCCTTTTTTCTTGAAGAGCCTGTCAGACTAAATGAATGATACATTTAACTATCCACAGCTATTAAAGTGCATGGCCTGAAACCAGAATTTTCTGTGTTTCAGATGCAAATATTTTTATAATTCTTAAAAAAAAATACTCAAGAGTCAAAGTTTTATAAACAACTGGAAAAAATTATTGAAGAGAGTGCTTTATTTTTAATTCAAAGTCCAAATAAAGAATAAGTATACTTTACTTTTCTCTATATGTGTATCTCAACCATCTGTTAAAAAAAAAATCAAGTTCAATAGTAATTGGCAATATAAGAATCACATTCCTTCTGCCCTTTGCTCAGGCACGATGCCACATAAGTTTGATGCCATAAAATTTAATTTTTTCATTTTGAATGATTTACAGTGGAGCAGAACCTATAAATCAGAACAGTAACAGGGGTTATGAATAGGGATGTATATTTTTCCAAAATGTCTAAATGAAATATTTTGAAACATGGTAAAAGAACTGCACAGTTCTCCACCTGGCAGCTATAATTGAAGCTAATAACACTTGTTTAGACACAAGGAAACTCTTTGACACGTAGACCTTTTTATTTTTTAATAAAATGATCAAACAATCATCATCTAGTCTTAAGAAATCAAAGCAGTTAGTTCTGGCAATATGTTATACGAAGGCAGTCTTGCTTTCAGCTGTGTTTCCAACTGTGTCTAATAATTTTGAAAATACACACCAATTCCTTAGCACAATCCCCTATTTTAATCATACACCATATTGTAAATCCTATTGCAGCACTTAGGAACCATTACTGTAAAGCCAGGGATGGATAATATGAAACACATCGTATGAAGAGGCTTTGATAACCTCAATACGTACTGTTGATTTTGCAGCATTTCAGATGCAGGTTTAAACTTTCCTGTATCTCTCTTGTGTACGTCACAGACAGCAGATGATGGGATACAAGTGTTTACTTCCCCACAGTCACTCGCGCCAAGCCTTGGAATATTACTGTTCTTGTCCATGATGGCATTCAGCAAATGTAACCCCATAACTGAATACAGTTCCTTTGTTCAAGGAACAACCTTTCTTAAAGAGAATGAAATCAAACTGATAAGAGTTTTGAAATCCCTTTAAAAATGGTTGAAGAGCAGAGCCCTGTAAAAGCATGGAATCACTCTGTTCACTCATTATTTCATTCTGGGCCTGGGTTTCCAGTGTTCTTGATGAACCTAAGGACAAGGGTTTAGAAAGATTGACATAACTCTTGTCTTCTGGTCTTGAATCTTCAACGCATCAGACTTGCTCACTTCTGGAAGCTGTGAAATACTTTGTCTTTACTCCTAGCTGCCTTCTCTGACCTCTCACTAGGTTCTGGGTAGGAGAACATCTAGGTCTTTTATTAGCTGCCCTTTTTTCTCTTCTTTCCCCAAGGACCAGGAAAGAAGCACATTTACAGGCACTCCTGTGTTGGAGAACTGCTTGCTTCCAACCACCTCTGTCTCCACAGTGGGAGGGAGAAATCTTGCAGACACCTCACAAATAAGGCTGGTGTGGTAAGAGAAGGAATTATCCTCATATTTGAACTTTAGGCTCTTGTATCAAATTATATGGTTGAAATAGTGTACCTCTACAGCCCTCGCAGTTATTCTGGGGCCACATCAACCTCTTGATGTCCCATCTTTATATCATACAAGCTTAAAATTCTCACTGTGAAGAATAATACTTCTTTTCCTAGATCTGTTAAATATTCATCACTTAAATGCTTTACAGACTGCACCAATTAAAGCTAAGATGAGACTTTAAGCAGGTCAATTCAGAATAAATGGCTTGTTTTGGCTAAAATTTAGCTTACTTCTAGGCAACCTTGGGTCAGTTGGGAAGCAAGTAATCTAACCAGTCACTCAACCAGAGATGTGTATGCTCACTTAGGAATTTGCATTGACCCCAAGTAGTTAAATTGTTGCAAGCTCATCCATCTTGCAAAGCCTGAAGCACATTTATACAGTAGATGTCCACATGAATGTAACTTAACGATCATCAGCATTGATGACCTAGGACACCATAAGCTTTCAAAAAGTGTTGTAAAGGATCTGACACTGCATGGATTGTTCAGATAAAATTCCTGTGGGTTTCAAAGGGAAAGCAGGATGTGCAGCATCATGGCAGCCCAAGTAGGCACATGGCAACATGAAAAGCCAGAAGATGATGATGTCATCCACCAGGATCTGCCCTTATAAACCCAGGAAATAGCAATCAATTTATATCTCATCATCTTAACCCTGAACTTCTAGGTAATGGTTTTACCCCATATTCCCTCCTTTTCCAAAATTTTGTCCTGTTCCCTCTTAACTTGATTTACTTATTTCAGCTGCTGACTTTGGCACTTTATTCCCAGTTCTAACCAACCACAGCATAAAGACATATCCCTGAGCTGCTCCAGTGCGGAGCAGCAGAGAACTCATTCACACCAGTTCCAGCTCAGGTGAACAGGCTTGTCCTCGTAAACTTTAGAGTTTAGAGTTTAGGGTTAGAAAGGTTTAACGAACAGCCTCGGACACCATGGGCACAGATGCCCACATCTGCTAAGGCCGGGGTAGAAAACAAGGCTAAAATACTATCAGCACTTGATTTAGTATTTGATTTAACTGTTTTATGTTGAAGAAAAACCAATGAAAGGGAAAGGCAGATTTTGTAACCTCACAACCCAAACAGTGCACTTGCGTGTGGCTGAGGGAAGCCCTGCATTTTGTCACTTGAAAGCTTTCCTAAAATTTTATACATTTTTCACTCAAAAATCAAATACCCAGCGCATGTGCATAAAACTCACAGTCAGATTCCTCAGCTGGGCAAATTAAGTCTTTTTTTATTTGTTTTTCCAATTTCAACTACAGAAAACTCCTCCTGGTATAATTTACTTCAAAGTCTAAAATTTGTTCCAGTGATAATTGCTGAATTTATGTGTATTTAGAACCCAGTACTTAAATAAAACAGCTACGTTGGGTGATTATATATAAACAGTGTGCCAATTTCTTTGAATAGGAATGTAGTAAATTACTACTGATTACACAAATACTGATTAAAATTTGAAGGCAAATAAATAACGAAGAGGGATGTTATTTATTTGTCCAAATGCTCTTAAGTGTGCACTCATGCCAAGCACAACTTCCAGTGAAAGCAGAGGATGGAAATGCAGCGTTATGCTGGTGGATGGCCTGGACTGAATCATGAAGACAGCAGCAATCACTGGTTTAAGGTTTGCTCCGTCTCCTTGTTTTTCCTCGTTACCTCTATAACATTAGAAGCTGAGCTCATACCAGGAAAATTCTGACACTAACTTTGTGCTTGGAGTTCCTGTTCAGCTTACTTGGGTTTTCCTTTTGTGCAAGCTGATAGAAAAGTGAAGATGCAATCTGTTAAGTGAAGGGAAGTATTCTCAAATCGTATGTATTGCTCCTCCATGCAGCACCTGCAAGTACCTCCTAAAACCTTTGAATCCAAATACAAATCTGTCTCTGGAAATGGTTAATGGATCTCCTAAACACTGCCTTCAATCTGATTTACAAGGAAGGACGTTGACACTTGGATAAGTTCTGCCTAGGAGAAGGCAGAAAACTTAGATGCTCAAGAATAAAAATGTCATTTAAACTAACCTCATCCACAGGAGAGTGTGGTAATAACAGTTAACATACACAGAGGATAAAATTACTGCAGTTCCATGTGATTCATACTCTAGGGTTCTTAGGTGGCACAGGTCAGTAAAACTGAAAACAGAGACATTGGGCTTATACACATGAGCTGACGTTATCTGAGCTGAAGCAGTTGAAATTGTAAGTGTTGCAAACACTGGGATCCTGGGCTGATACACAGCTGGTCAGGGATGTTTTATGCACTATCTCTACCTCGGCTATGAAAACCTTGTGAACATGTCATAAAAAATGGTACCCGTACAGGCCTGTAGGGCTCTAGACAGGACTTCTGTATACCTTTCTATGCCACCATCCTCTTGTGTAACTTCAAAGCAAGGTTCTATTGTGTTCCACACCATAGGTGCACCTCTTCTTAATCCATTATGTCCATCCTGTGCCCTTTTAAAAGGGACTTAAAAAGGAACTCAGTGCTCCAAGCCAGAAGAAATAGTTACAGGCATTTTTATGTTCATGTCTCTAACGATTATTTTTCCTTTTTTTAATTAATTTTTGCAATTGAATAATACAGCACATTCTGGCAATTGAGAAAGAAAAGCTAAACCAGATGAGAACCTATAGTTTAGACACAGATACAAAATTTCATTCTGAGATTTTCATGCAGATTTTTATTAGAAACAGGACACATCTGCTACTTGTGCCTATCAGCCACAGAACAGCTAGGTTCAACTCGTACTGCAGAAACCTTGCACTTTCACGTATGTTTAATATGCATATATCTAATAAACCCAGAAACATTGCAGAAGTAAAATCTTCACTAATCACAGAGGAAGTTTAAACACACACATACAGACTCTGATTATCAGATGTGACCATTAAAACTTGGAATTGCTTATTTGCTACTTCACATGAAATATACTAAAGCAACCACATAAAATTTCTTTGTTCTTTTATGCTACTTTCTCATTCTACCAAGCATACTGGATTAACAGAAACAACCCTCATGTTCCAAAAACAGAAAACTAAAAATAAAACTAAAGATTTAACTGAGAACTAAAAGATTAATCTCTGTTTGCAACTTCCTCTTAAATACTTTAGTGAGCAGGTATATGGATCTCTTCTTTATAATCT
>NW_010107923.1:119051-146750 GCF_000699245.1 Pterocles gutturalis
AAGCATTAAGCTCAATTTCTGCACTGTTTTATGTGTTTTTCAGCCCTGGAAGTACTTATCATCTCTGCTTTTTAACTACATCATTACTTAATCAAAATATTTTAAATGTAGTAGTAGGGATAAACAGAACTAAACTGAAATGTTAAGGTCTCTAACTTACCATCTCTGCTTTTTAACTACATCATTACTTAATCAAAATATTTTAAATGTAGTAGTAGGGATAAACAGAACTAAACTGAAATGTTAAGGTCTCTAACTTTTCTGTAGCTCTCTTTGTCCCTTATTTGAAAAAATTACTATGGTACAATGCAGATAAAAAAAATATGATGTCATTGGGGAAACATATGCTTATTTTTAAAGATTCTGCTGGGAGTCCTCTGTATATGTAGAACTGCTCAAACTGAAACTCGGGTTTTGTCCAGTTGATTTCTTGCGAACCATAAAACAGATTTCACTTGTCTCTGGTGTTATTTGTAGAAATACGTATCAGTGAGATCAGAAAATTGTTATACATTCTCTTTTTTACACATGTCCCAATAAGAAGTCTGTTATATTTCTAGTAGTGCAGCATATTAAGTTACCTTTTAAGTTCCTGCCAGTTGGGAGCTCCTTCATTCAAAGTAGAACCCCAGTTTAGCTACAGGCTAGAACTTAGCAATAATCATGTTATTTTAAGGATCTAATTTAGACTTTCTATAAATTCAAAGTGTTGAGTTAACCATGTTCTGTTTATTTGTGGAATATTTTCTGACACCTTGTTACACAATTAATCTACAACCTCAGTTTTGACCCTGGTCCTAAGAATAGAGGTCTGACATACATAGCCCATGCCACCTGTAGCATAATGTATTCTTTCACTTTTATCCCACTCATAGATACCAGTTTCCTGAAAAAAAAAAAAATGGTCAGACTGAAAATCAGCTATTCAACACTGCCAGTAGAAACACAAATGTAGAGAAGTGTAAACAAGAGAAAAGAATGGATGAAAGAAATCATTAACAGCCACCCACATCTAAAGTCTCTGACAACATTTTATGTGGGTGAGGATTTTGTCTTAGGCTTCAAGTGGGCCAGAATTCATCAACATCCAAAGGCAAATTAGGATCTGCATCTCACCCTGCCTGAACAATCTTACCAGTAGTTCCTGCAGTCAGGAGTTATGGACTCCTGCCACATGCACTATCTTCAGCCCTTTCCTTGTCTCAAACAAGAGAAAAAAAACAAACAAATGAAAAGCCAGCTCATCCTCTCAATAATATAACAGATCCTTATTTAAATACAGACAATGTATAAATGTAAAAAACAAAACAAAGAATTATGGAAATTATTTATTGAAAATGAAAAAATGAAATGAAAAAAAAAGATGAAGATATTGTTTCCCTGTGTTAGTGTCATAATCCATAATGTTTGGGCTTTTATTTTTTCTAAATAGTGTATCCCAGGCCAAACAGCAGAGATCAATGGTCCTGTCTTTCCAGTGAGATCTAATCGCAGCTGGTGTTGTTGCAGTAAGCAACAATAC
Organism: Pterocles gutturalis; assembly: GCF_000699245.1. Taxonomy (NCBI): domain Eukaryota; kingdom Metazoa; phylum Chordata; class Aves; order Pterocliformes; family Pteroclidae; genus Pterocles; species Pterocles gutturalis. Next base: position 120,574 of record NW_010107923.1, read on the forward strand.
TAACAGATACAGCAACAGTACCTAGAGTCCACCCCCCTTTGGCAGTTTCTTTTCGTCAGACATTTTGGCAAAACCACTTAGTACCTGGCATCCTGGTTGCTTGTGATGCTATCAAACAGGTACAACTGAGTTTCAATAAAGTTGGGTTTTTTTAATTGTAAATAGCAACTAGAAGTTTATGCTTAAAATATACTAGAAACTGTCATACAATGGATTAATAAACAAACAAGATACTAATTCTGGGGTGCTTTAAGATCATCCAGAAAATCAAAAAACTCTCCAGTCAGTAGTGAATCTTAATCTCTTCATCCCCTTTAGTTACTTCACTAAACCCTGTTCCCTTTCACTTTGTAGTAAACTATCTAATATTTCATTTTCATTTCAGCTAGAGCCACTGAGAGATCTGTATGAATAAGAAAACTGTTCAAACTATGTAGCAGCTCAATATTTGTCCACCAGGAAAAGGAAATAACCAAAGCCATACCCACCTAGGATACTCTAGTGCAGAACAGCATGGGCATAATAATGTATAGCAGCTTTTGTATATACATGACAAATGAAGCAAGATCTGATGAATTGTCCAGCAGTTCTAAAATGTCCTGTAGTTTCCCTCACATGTCACTCCATTAGTTGTTAGCTCCTGAACTTGCCACTTAGAAAAATTACTTGTGATTTGCTGAGTAATAAATGTACATTTATATTTAACAGAAAAGTTTCCATCTCCCCAATCTTGAAATGTGTGCAGAGCCTTGTATCCTATAATTGCTTCTAGACTGAGATTCTCTGTACCTGACTCCACAATCACAAATTTTAGCAGTAATACAGAAATGCAGAGAGAGAGCTCAAATTTCCCTGGAAGAACAGTGAAGTAAAATTTGCTCCTGCAAGGATTCCTAGCTTCAAGTTCAGAGAAAGCCAAACATGGGCCACCATTCTGGGATTAAAGTTTTCAAATGTTTTGTTTAGACTCAGCCCAAATGAACATTTAACATTTTGAGATGTATATATTTCCAAATCTGAGTGACCCATTTCAGATGTTTGAGAAGCACTGTGCTTTTCAGAAAGCAACCCTGCTTAGAAAGCAGATCCTTTGCCTGATTCACAAGACAGAAAAGAGAAATCAGTACATATCTCACCTTGTCTGAAGACTGCTATGGGGAAAGAGGATTCTTCCAAGGTTTGCACCATCTCTGACAGCCACAAGGGCACTAATCTGCCTGGGACCGACTGTGAGGACTTAAACAAAACATACACAAAGCACTTCCCTGGTCTTTCAGGTAACAAAGTAAGGGGCTGAGTCATCTATTCATCCACTTAACATCAGGTCTGAGGTTAGTGTCCTAGGTTACCTCCATTCAGCAGATGGACTCCTTTCAGACCTTCCCACCGCCTTGACTGTCCTGTCCATTGTCTCTCTACACCGAGAGTTGACAAAAATCTTGAGTTCCCAGGCTACAATTGTAGGCATCTTATTTAAACATATAGAGCTGGAGTAGACAAACGTGGGCCTTAGAGATTAAATGAGTTACCCAGGGTGGTACAGACTGTCTGGACAAGACCAGAAATGGAAATGAACTGGTAGCACAGAAAAGACATGGACCTGTTAGAGCAAGCCCAGAGGAGGGCCACAAAGATTGTCAGAGGGCTGTTTGAAGACAAACTGAGAGAGTTGGAGTTGCTCAGCCTGAAGAAGAGAAGGCTCCAGGGAGACCTTAGAGCAGCCTTCCAGTACTTAAAGAGGGCTACAAGAGAGATGGGGAAGCACTCTTGATGAGGGAGTGTAGTGATAGGACAGCAGATAATGACTTTAAACTGAAAGAGGGTAGATTTAGTTCAGATATTAGGAAGAAATTTTTTACTGTGAGGGTGGTGAGACACTGGAACAGGTTGCCCAGAGAAGCTGTGGATGCCCCATCCCTGGAGGAGTTCAAGGCCAGGCTGGATGAGGCTTTGAGCAACCTGGGCTAGTGGAAGGTGTCCCTGCCCATGGCAGGGGGATTGGAACTTGGTGATCTTGAAGGTCCCTTCCAACCCAAACCATCCTAGGATTCTATGAAATCCTGGCTGTCTTGTAGTACATGATTGAAAGTCAAGATTTTTCCCAATGCTGTACCTTAAAAACATGGCCAATTTTACTGTTCTGGATACTGCGCACCACAGATGCAGTCCTGAAGCCTCAGCACCAAACACTGAGTGGAAGCTGAGCACTTTGTGTAACACCATACTTGAAATATAAACTGTGAGACTGTAACAGACCATGAAATATCTGATGAATGGTTGAAAGTTTGGTTCTAATGTGCCCCTATTACAAGGTGCTCACATGTCACTGTCCTGCTCTCCTAACAGAGTAATTAATAAAATTGACAACAACAAAAAATCAATCAATAAAAATAAAGACCATTACTTTAACACAAACAGTTTTTCTTCAAAGACAGCAGGATTCCATGAAATGCACGATAGCATTGTTGATTACTGTTTGTTTTAAGAGAAAGATAATCAGAGTACTGCTATGGTGAACAGCAACCTAAAATTGACAGAGCATATATGCAGCGGCTGCAAGATGTGCTCAAGCAGGGCAGTCGTACTCAGCCTCTACTCTTGAACGCTGGAGCCCAGGCAAGGATCTGCATTTGTGGAACAGTTTACGTGACCTGAGCTATCTGACATTTTAATGATCTAGCAGGTAGATTTTTGCTCGAGTTGTGAAAATGGGCTTTTTGGAGAGTGGTTACAGCAGCCCAGGAACAGCTGCTCCTCAGGGCTATAGCAAAGCTTTTATTCTGCAGGCTGGCCTCCTTTCAGTGAGGCCCTCTCTTTAACCTGCAGGGAACATGCAGGAAACATAAAAGTTACTGAGGCCTTGCTGACCTTGTCAAGGCCACGTGTGGGAATTTTTAAAGTTTGAGTTGCTTCAAAATTATAGCAATTACTAGAAATATTCCAGGAAAAAAGGACTTTTTTTTTTCTTCTGCCAGTTCAGATTTCCCGACTGAAATTGTCATTTTCATCTGCTAGTCCTTTAAAAAAAACAGAATTATAGACACTTTTTAGTCACTGGATAACAGATGTTATAAAACATTGTGGCACTCGGTCATAATTAAGTCAGACCTAATATGCATCTGTCAGAAACCATTGACCTTTGCTGATGATGGTAGGGAAAAGGCTTTGATACTCTACCACATATTTAAGGATTTTTGAAGGAAAAATGTCAAAGGTTTGGGTGTTCTGGCAGGAAATTACCTCTTGCGTTCCTAATGACAAATGTTTTTAGCTTAATCTAAGTAAACAATGAAATGGTGATACTTCAGTTGGGATTTTGAATCCAAAATATCATCTTTCCTATGCTTCCCTAGCAAAGAATCAAGGAATTGTAGAACTTACAGAATTTTTAAGGAGACAATCTGTCCGAGCAAAAGAATAAATGCTCCTAATACAATTGACAGCTTTTACCTACAGGATGTGGCGATAAAGGAAAACTTGGAATAAAAAGAATTTTGTTTCCAACCAGATTTTAACTACATGACTTACCTTAAATATTGTGGACAGCACAAGTACTGGGTACTCACAAAGCTGTTTGGAAAAGGATTGGTAGCTCAGCAACAGTCAACATTTTAAAACTTGCAAAACGGTTTATGCTGTGCATTACTCTAAGTCCTACCTTAACTTTTGACACCAACAAGATGCCAGGTCCCTGCTAGGGATCCTTGTTTGCAAAGTCACTGAGCTAGAACTACCTTGAATGTACAGCAAGCTAAAAGATCTCATCCTGCTTGTACCATCTCACCACACAGGTATTATATGAGCAAACATCTGTGAGGACTGGGAGGTGGGCAGCTAAAGAGGAGAAAGCAGCCCAAAGAAATGCTACCCAGTGGCTACAGCACTAATCTGACATCCCTGTGCAGTCTCAGCTTCAATTTCCTGCCTGACCAAGGCTCCTGATGTTTTCCTGGCCAAAAATTTTAAGCTCATATCAGAGGTTCCCAGGCATACAGACATCCAAGTTCCACTGATATCAGCATAATCGGAGGATTTACACCATGCAATTCCCCTGTGAGTCCAGGCCTTAATATCTCCCTGCCTCTGCTCTCTATATAAAATGGTAGTAATATTCCCTTTCCTCAGGGAAGCGCAGTGAGGATTAACGAGTTAACGATGATAAAAATGTAAGGGAGAATATTAAATACTTTCAACAAAAAAGGAAATTTTATTTTTCAAGTCCTACAGCTTAGAGGAAGCCACACGTGTGTGTATGTCCATGCATTAGTGTATTTAAAAGATTTCTAAATAGTGCTGAGGAGTTGCAAAGGACACTTTTAAGGTCTTATTTCAGTATTTTACATTAATTTAACCTTTTATCAAACTATTTTTATTATCTTTCAAAGGTGTATCCACTCAGATATCACTCTCCTAAATAACTTGTTGATTAACTAGTGCACAAGAAAAAGGTGATGTTTTCATGGCTTGATTCCTTTAAGTAGGTTACTGTAATTTTTAGCTTCAAGGAGAACAGAAAATTACCTAAATCCACACAGAAATTCAGGCTTGAAAGCTGTACAAAAGCCATGACAAACAAACAAAAAGCTTATTTGGGATATAGAGGAACATAATCTTTTCCCAGTGCATCTGCAGAGTAGACTGCAAGACAAATGGCAGTGAGGAAAAGATCAAATAACATCCCTCATTGCCTAAAACAAATAAATAATCTAATACCAAGGATTAAAGATCAGATTGTTTAATATATTTCCCTTCTTGGCCATTGGAAGAAATGTACATGGTAGTGTTTTATGTTTAACCTCATGAAAATTTGCCTCAAAATGCAGGGCTCTCTGCATAAGCAGATTTCAGTTTTGAAATAGCTTTTGCTTTCCTATTCCAGAAAGGAGGGCAGTCCTTCCCAGCACTGCCCTGGGAATGCCATTATTGTGCCTATGTAAACAACAAAAAAAAGAATGGAAAATAAACTCACATGGAGGAGAGGGGAATGGAGAATCAGCAGCCCCAAGATAGGAAAATAAAACCACCCCACACATTCAGATGTGGCAGGTTCTGAGTTAAAGAGACAGTGCCAGGTGATTCAGTCATCATTTACGTTCTGTGGTTTGACAGCACGTAATATTACTTGTTCTTTTGAATTAAGAGGGCTTTAATGGTTTTTAAACCTCTTGCCGCCACACTGACAACTTAAAATGTTGAAGTACGTTCCTAATTTTTTTGGAAAGACAGTGAAAATCACTTCAAATAAGGAAGTGGTGTTCAGAAGGAATCCCATGACTCTGCTCCTGATTTGGCTTTTAACACAATTAAACAAAGATGTTTCCATTAATCTTTTTCTTTTTTTGGCTGTTAAGAACTACTGTAAAATTTACACCACCTTTATTATGAAGCACCAGACCTTTCCTCTTAAAGTTATTTTTCAATTAAATTAATGGGTATGATAATTTCATCTGATGGCAATTTTCTGCAACTAGATTCAAATGTGTAACAGATAATACTTTCTCCAATTAAACATTACTATATTGCATCTCTTGCTAATTCTCCAATTTCCAATTTTAACTACTCATGGAAATGTTCATTACCAATGTCTTATGTTTATATAAATCAGCCCCATCACCCAAATATCATGTTCTTCACATCAGGCATATTCTGATTTTCTACAACCAGACATGCAAAGGGCTCAAACTGGCAACTTCAGAGCAGTCCCACAGAAGAGATTCGGGCTGCTCACATTGTCTTGGTGCACAGTTGGGTTCTCAGAGCTGCCACACTCCCATTCCCTATCTCAGTCTCCAGCACCTGCAGCCAGAAGTTGCCAAAGAAGACATTAGTCTAAACTTCTAACTCTAGATGAGTAACCAGTTGAGGCTTAGTCACCTTCACTATACCACTGAAAACAGGCTTCATTTTCCCTTTAGTTTTAATCCTCCATTGTCCCCTGTCTGGCCTTTTTGTCTATTTAGTACTACTGCCTGCCTAATCTGTGATGCCCAAGACCATAGATGGACACCCTTTGCACTCATTCCCTATTTTTTCATTTAATTTCTTTTCTTTATTAAATGTTACTTTCTTTTGCCTCTACTTTTATGACAGGCCCAAACCTCCACACTGATGTCCGAACACAGCAGATGGTGTGGAAATTTGGACCCAAGCCTTGTGAACAGCTTCTATTTCTCTTACAGTCCAAACTAAATGCCCTGATCTGGCAGGAATTCAGAAATCCAAACAAGAGCACTGATCCCTCAAGGCTTCAGCATGTATTGCACTGCGAGGAGGCCAACAGGCCGTTTTGCTTCCACGGATCTGCTCCCACGTTCAAAGTTAAGCATTTAGCTAAACTGCCAAAGGGAAATTACAGTCAGAGCTCTCTTTCACTTGCGCTAATCCCCCATATTGCTGGAACAGCATCTCACTTTCTGCCTGGGGAGTGGATCCACACACAGATGTCACCAACCCTTGCCTATCCTCTGCTCAGGTTGTACCCAGAGCCATTTAGCTGCAGAGAAGGATGAGGGTCTACACATGCAGAGTCAGGACAGAGCTGTCACAGCTGACAAGGAAGGATTGGATGGAGCTGACCTTACCTCCAAAGGTTGTTTTGATTTTTTTCTCCGTCTGGAGGGCAATGCTAGGGTCTAATATTTATCTGAACATTCGCATGAACACTCAACGCTTTGTCAGGACTTGGTATGAATACTGAATTCTGAAGAACTTCAAGTGTACCATGAAACTGGAAAAATTCAGCTGCATGCTGAGAGGGGTGCCTGGGATGGAGGGTAAGGTCATAACCAGGAGTGATAGAAACTATAAATCTTGAAAAATTGTTGTTTGATCAACAAATATTCCTCCCTTGATGTCCATTAAATTTTACAGTGCAGGCAGTGCTTGGAAACTCAGAAGTATATGTGTTTCATGCAGCCCAGCCTTGATGGTAAGTGCTTGAGGGGTAAAAACCCTTCAAGAAAGATAATGAAAGGCTTAAATCTAAACTGAGATGTTTCTTCTTACTTAAAGTCATACAGATTCAGAAAGAACTGACCATTGTTGAAGGGAAGGAAAATTTCTCCAGGGGACAAACACCAAAGCTTCTTTGTCTGAGCCTGGCTAGCACTGGGAACCCAAAAATGTCTGGAAGACTTCACTGGCCAACCTGTGGTTTATACCCCACTCTGGCAGGTGAAGGAGGAGAAGAGGTAGGCCAGTAGAGCTTTTAAATACCTCATTGAGGGAAGGCAGGCTCTTGGTTTCCCGTAAAGACATTACGCTTAAGAAACCATCACTTCAGCCGGACAATCCAAATTTCCACTGTCCACAGAAGTAGCTGTGACAAGACAGCTCCCACAGGGCCTAATTCTCCATGTGCTATTGACCTGAATCAAGCAGGAGATATGATCTGATCTCTTGGCACCTATCCTCATGGCTGTGGGTGAAAGTCCAGTGCTCCAGCTGGGATTTGCTCCAGAAGCCACAGTGCTGTTAGGTAGGCTACCAACCACAGCAACACTGTGCAGGCTTGTTCTTTTTCCAAGGCCAGTCATGGGCAATTGTTGTGCTTACTGTTGAGGATCTCATACAAGATGTGCTCTGTCCTGGGCTCCTTGGCCACAAGTCCTCTGAAAAGGTCAGGGAATATCTCTGCTTCCATTCAGTGTCTTCAGAAAGCAGAATATACCACTTGGTTTGCCCACATCCTCCGAGTCTGCATTAGCTGTTGATTAGCTGTGTTAGAGACATGGATGGTAACTAACAAGAAAGGCTCAGTGTTGATAGATCTGAGGTAATTCTGGCTGAAGAGAAAGTAGCTAGAAAAAATTTTGAGTTAGGCATTTTTGACTGACTACTTCTACCTTCTGTGACAACAGCTCGCAACCTGTGGGGGCTTAGATCTCCACCTGCTGCTCAAAGTCTACGTAGCACCATTTACCTTTTTCTTTTCTTTTACTGTGTCTGAGCTGTGGCCCTTTCATTCATAAATATAGACCCCTGACCAATTTATAGCCTACCGACATAACTGAGGGAAAGCAGGTGTGAAAATCACACTGGAGACGTGAAGATGAACCCCAGTCCTACAAAAGGAAATCATTAATCAACTAAAGAACATAAGTTAACATGTAGCTTGCCAAAAGTGTTTGAGATTTCCATTTGACTTTAAATAATAAAAGGCTTCACACAGTTCCCAATGCAATCACAACTGTGTAACTGGATTTCTACAAAGGTTTCCACGTTGTTATAAAGTCACTTATTCAGTTATGTCAGCAAAGATACATGTCAGCAGACATAGGAAGCCCACTGTATTAGAAGCTCTACGGATACACAGGGACAGAGCTGCCACTTAGATCTCTTCAGAAACTGAGCAAGGCTGAGTTAGCTGCTAGAAATGGTATTTGGGCAGTGGTCTAGGAATTGTGCTGACTGCTTATTGGTTTCCAGAGGGAGTTAAGGTGTTGATGTTGACAGGTGAAGCCCTGTAAGAGTCTCACATTTTTTCCCTTTGTCATGTTACTGGAGCTGTTGACTGCAGAGGTAACTCAAAATGAAGTCCTACTCCATGCAAAAGAGAAGGGTTACCTAGTCAGATGGAGGTCCTTCATTTGTTTCTTGCCCTTGGGCCAATAGAACCAGTCCCTTCACTGGTGAGAGGCTGTGATATTACACTGACTGTGTAACTGCAAATGGGGTGCAGAAAAACTAGGACTCAAGTCTCTTTCTCAATGGCTTTCTGTTACAGTTTTCCAAGTAGGACTCAGGTTTCTCGATTTCTCCTGGTTTACATGTCCCTGAGAAATCTCAAAAGCAAGAACAAGCAGAAACTGGCTGAAGTCTGAGAAGTAAAAAAGAGGAACTTTTATAGCCCTCTTCAGTTAAGGTGCAGACAGCAGTTAGCCCTAAGTTTCCCTCCCCTTGCACATAAGGGGTCATGGGTAATCACTTATGACTAATTGCACACTTGTGTCAGGGAGATGGCTTTTCACATCTGGTTCAGATAATCCCACAGTCTTGAAATGTTCCACCAAATGTTGCAAAAAAATACAACCTGTGCAGTATAACAGCTGGTGGATGACCCGAGCCTGCAGACTGACACCTAATAACACATTTGCACCCTGCAAGAAGATCTTATTACAGCATGGTCATTTTACATGATGAAGGATTATCATCTTCAGGATGAGAATTCCACCTTTAAAGTGGAGCTATAAACGTTCAAGGAAATGCTGACTGAAGAACTGACCAATGTGCCATAAAGCCAAATGCCAGCATTGGGGAGAGAGGTCAGGCCAGGGAAAAAGATCCTCATTACAAAGTTTGAGTAGCAGCTTCACAGTCAGGGGTCTGAACTTTCTGACACATCCACAGCTTCAACCTGCCCCATGATTTTTTTCATAAAGCACCCCCTGCCCACCTCAAATATCTTCTTTCCAATCTCTCACAAAACAATTTTGTCAAAAAGATTAAGAACACTTAGATGTGATGTTCCAGATATATGAAAATGGGAAAAATATTTTTTTACTCCCAAGAAAGTAGTGTTGCAGATTTGTCAAATGGCTTCGCCAAGATAACCTATACTTCATTCACAAGCACTGACAAGAGTTTTTCAGTCCAGTCTCTCAGTGGTTGTAATTATTCATTAGTAGTGAATTAATTATCTCTCACTAAAGTTTATAATCTTTGTGTTTAAAAAGTTCAATCAATGTATGACTTCTGTAGGTATAATACAAGCAGTGAAAGACATGGTATGCTGCCCCATCACAGACTGCTGAGTTTCAGTTTGTAGCACAGCTTTCACTACACACATTACCTTCAGGAAAGTGGCTCTCTGCACCAAAAGTACTCTTCTGGGACACTAAATTACTAATGTAGATGCACCCTTCAAGAGAAGGTAGAACTGCATCCCTGATCTCCAAAGACATGAACAATTACCCTTAATTTTAGAGTACCTGCCTCCCAAGGTAGAACTATTTATATACTAAAAATATTCAAACATGTCTCAAGGTTTTGTACTGTATCAAGAAGACAAGAGAGAAAACTGATGGGAAGTATGACATCTGTGGGTTTTTTCCTTCAAGGCCCCAAATGTTCAATCTAACAATGTGGGGTTTGTATAGAAAATGAACTACAATCACAGTGGATGCCCACAGCAGAAGTACCTCCAGAAAGGTTAGTATATGCAATTCTGTATGGCACATGATAGAGTGAGTCATGCAGTTCGAAGCTGCTGCCCCTTTGTTTGTGTATTCTAAGAGTAAGTTCAAACCAACCTACAAATACACTAGGCCTCACTGTTTTAAATATTTCAAAAGAGAATATAAGAGCAGATGTATAAAATTCTGTACTGGTCAAGAATCATGGATTTTGTGGAAGTGAGAGGAATTAACGTGCAAACGCTCTTGCACAGTAGTAGTGAGGTTATAATAACAATAACAGTGGGTCAAAATACAGAGAAAGACAAAATCTGGAATTTTCTACCTCCAACTCCAAAGAAGTACAGCAGAAAAGAAACAGAAATTAAATAAAACACAGAAAGTGAGACAGACATATAATTATATCTTTCAGTTCCCTCTACTCTGTGTTTCACAAACCAGTCCTGCTTGTTATAAAGGTTTTGCTTGTGTTTCAGATTAGGAGGCATGTAAATAAAAATATACTAAAGCCTGAAATACAACTTGATCTGGCTTTAAGTACCAAAATTGCCAAGATGTCGTTCAGGGCACTGCATCCTCAATACTATGAGGTCGGCCTTGGCACACATTGCCTAAATATTCCATTTACTTCACTGGTGTTCTTCTAGAAGGAATCTGCATTCACCTTATCTGCCTGACATGAACCATATGAGAGTACCCCAGGGGAGCTGTGATTGCAATGCACCTGCCAGGTCCCTCCAGACAGGGACAAACTCAGATCTGGACTGATACATGTCATAGTCCCAGGATGCCTCATTTGCCGTGCACTGAGGCTTACTTACATTCACACAGTTTGGATAAAAGACAAATTTGGGTTTAAGTGCAGGTCTGAGTGCCAAAAAACAAAATCAATACAGCAGCAAGACTCAAGTGAGCATTGGAGTAAGGTAGGATCTCCTACTCAAAGTTGGCTTTATTACTTAGATATTACTTAAATAAAAGTTTTAAAAACAAACAAACAAACAAACCTGCACACAATAAAACAGAGGTAAGGTTCAGTCTTTTCTGTTAAAAGGTATGGAGTCCAGGCACAACTCTTTGGTATGACTCTCTGTTTTCATGAGAGACCAATTACATTTAAAGGCAAAAGGTTCCTATTTGCTGTGCCAGAAACTGTTTCATGGAACTGGAAGACCACTCCTTCTAACCAGAGGAGAGGGATCAATATCTGGTGAATGATGCTTCCTTTACAAGAGTAATAATATGACTCTTGGAAAGAAAATTACATGTTTTTCTTTTTCTATTGATATAATGAAATATAAATTCCACCACTTGCTGCTAGAAGAGCCAAAATCATCGCAAAAACATTGCTCAACATGGACAAAAGTAAATCTCCAATACACAACTGGAAACCTACCTTGAAATCAGCTGGGAGTTCCATACATAACCAGCACATGGTCCGTATGTTCCACAGATCACGAACTGCACATGTAGGATAAGCCCTAAAAAGTTTATGTTAGGTGAGAGTCCACTTTATGAGTAGCACTGGCAACACTCCACAATTCAGATCAGTTTTGCGTAGTGAAACATACTCCTAGAAACTAAACCCAGCCCTAAAGTATGAACCAATTTGTCAGAGTTACACAAGATAGACTTCTAAGCTGAACAGCAACCTCTTGTACATTTTACTAGGTTAAAAATACAACAAGAAATTACTTTTAGAAAATCAATAAGGAAAAATTAGGAAAACATTTTAGTAGTTATATAATGTACCAAAAATCCCTGCTGTTGAGACTATGTTCATAATCCCATCCCTTCAGCAGCTCTGCTAAGGCAGGACACGCTGGCAGCCCCAAAGAGTACACGTGCTTATTCATATCATGTTGTGCACTCTACCTTTTATGCACACTAAAATATTATACATCTCTGGGGCAAATAAGCCTTGAAAGACATTGAAGGGGGGAGCTCTTCAGGTTTATTACAGCAGAAGGCTGCAGGTAGACACAATAGACCCATTACCAGTACCTAGCTGTTCAGAAGAGCCCATTTTAGTACTTTTCACACTGAAATATATCAGAGGTATAGGTACAGCTTGGGTTTACAAAGTCTAAAAACACAACATAACACAAGACATACTAAAACTGAAAACATCATTTTTGTCTCACTATTGCAAAATACTATTTGCCTTCTTTTGATCCTGGAAAGGCAATGTAAGAAAAAATTACACTTCTAAAAATGTTTTAATAAAGGTCCTAATGATATTTTAATACAAAACTATTACAAATGTGTGTGAGGAGTGTGATTCCTGTCACATTCTGGAATTATACAGGTAAATAATTCCAGCACTCACTGTGGCCTCTTTATGGTGCTCCAGCATAGTAAAGGCAGCATAAATTGGCCTCCAGAAATTCCTAGAGTTCAGGAGTGGCAGAGAGCCAGCACAGACACACCCATGGTGTCCTGCTGCACTGGCACACTGGGAGGATGCTGGTGGGAGTAGATTTCCCAAAATTCTCTAATTTGTGCCCTGGAGTGGTCCAGACTCCACTTCTGCCCTGTATTTTTTTCTGGCATGCTCTGACTCCCTGGAAGCAGATCTCCTGACCCCTAAAACAGCATTACCTGCATTTTAGTTGTAACTAGGAACAATTTATTGATCTTACCTGTGTTTTCCCAACTTGGATCTAAAAAAGGAACTTCTAAGAACCTTTATGAAATACAGAGACATGCTGGAAAACCTAAAAAAATGTTCCTAAGTCCCAGTGGGTGTTCACTTGTGTTGTCTACAACCATAACATACAATTACATAAATGGTAAAGTACAGCTTGAAAAACCTCTCAGCCATATGCTTCCTTGCTGAGCTAATCAGGTAACATACAGATTCAGGTTCATGTTCATCCTTTGAGTTTTGCTTAGTGGTATTACTGTATCGGTTCAAGATGATTCCCCCACCCCCTGTCTTAAATTCTGGGTACTCTTGGCAAGTAGGTTGGGTTGCTGGGAGAATATTTGCAGTGGAAGACAGAATTTTTTCCTATATATTCCTGTTGAGACCTTCAATAAATTAAATTGGTGGTTTTGAAGTTTTTCTGCCTACTTGCTACCATAAGTCTCTAAATAGAGCCTCTATAGTTTTTTCTATATAACCCATCTTAGTGTTTATAAGGTGGTAGAAGTTGTGGAACTTACCTGCAGCCTTGCCAAGGTCAGTGTATGAGCATAGCTCTGCTTTATTAGACTTTGGAAACATTCCCATTTGGAGGTTCATTTTCAAATGTATAAATCTCAGTTGGTAAAATACCATGACCTTCTAGCAACTTCTAAGCAAAAAATCTGCACTCACCTCATACATCAGCATAAATCTAACTCATATCACCTTTTATTCCTCCTCCTTCCACAGCTGGTCCAACACTCAGTGGGAAACTGCTGAGTTTCACATCTCAGGGGAGCACTTTGCTTTGCAGTGGTTGCCACTGTACCAGTGTGGCAAGAGCTGTTTTTATCTCTGTGGGTTTTTGCCAGAAAAAAAAAAAAAAAAAAATCCAAAAATTACTCTGAACTCCCAGAAATAATTGCTATATTAAATAATTCTGAGTTATAGAAAGGATAGTAAAGAATTCCTCAGTTTCTTCCCCTTACACTAGAAGTCAACAAGAGTTTCATTTTCCTACATGTTTTCTACAGAGTTGCTACAGAGATACTAAAAGAAACTTTTAAAAATAACATCTAAGGCTAGTTTTATTCCAGCAGGTGCAGGGAGATGCAGTTTGCACCTTCATGCATGATCAAGGACTACTGTTCTCTGTGAGGGCTCTTGTCTCTGCCCAAGGAAAATCACACAGCACTTCCATTCTCCCCACATTTTAAAGCTCCCCTGAACTCAGAGGCATCCCCAAAGAAGCTCTAGGACCACTCACAAATCTTCCTGGGGGATGTACAGCATAGGCACTGTTTACTGGTACCAGCCAGCTTGGTTTAGACAATCCTTAGCTACATCAATTCCACTAACTCTTTGGATTGTGGCAGCCACCCAGAGAAGGAAAAGTTGCAAGCACCTGCATACTTACTCAAAAATTCACATCATGTAGAGGTCCATATTGGTGGATGTTCTTGTCAGAGGTGTGCTCAGCCAGTTCACAGCAATGGATAATGCAGAAGTTCTATGAAACTGCCTCTTGGTCTTGGGCTTTTTTCTTCCTAAATCTTAAGGATGAGGCTAGAGCCTACCTTTATCGACTGATTGTTTTGCACAATCAGGTAAAAAAAATTGCTCAAAAGCATGGAAGAAAGCTTGCATCTTTTTTACTTCAAGAAACAAAGAAACAAAAAAGAAGGAAAGAAGATAGACTTATAAAAATGTCAGCTAAGCAATACAAGTCAACTGTTACTTTTACAATCTCTTTATTGCCACCTATAACCCAACAAGCGCTTCAGTCCTTGTTGCAGAATCTGCTCATGACATACTGTAGGCTACATTAATTCACAGTATTGTTCAGTGGAAAATATGTGCTTTTACTATCAATAAAACTGTGAATGAGAGGATGAACATGAGATGGGGTGAAGGAACAAATAAGTCTAATAATTCTCCAACACAGAAACCATTTTTATTCTATTTTTCCACAGCATTCAATCTCCATGTCTACAACAGTAATACAAAGAAAAGATGTTGGGGAATAAAAGAGGGAGACAGGAGAAAAAGAAACTAAAAAAGGAAGCAAATTAAGACAGAATAAAAGAAATCCAAGTACAGAAACACAAGAAAAATAGGAACCTGAGGAAAGGAAAGCAAGAGGGAAAAAGGGGGCAAGCATAAGGCTTGCATGGGAACTGTCACAGACAGTGCAAAGTCTGGTCAGTAAAAGTGTCTGTAAAGAAAATTTCAAACCTTTGCAAGTGCAGAGAGACTGACACTAAAAATGGTGATGAGCTGGGAGAAAGTGACTTCATCAGCAAGAGCTCTTGCTCCTAACACTTGTGAAGTTAGGGGCTGGGACTCCTCCGCCCCCCGCACCACAGCCCAGCACGAGCCCCCAGTTCTCCCCAGCTCCCTGCCCACCCCCAAGCTCCCCACCACGCAGGTACTGCTGGGGGGCCAGAGGAACCCTGTGCACACAGACAGGCACATGCACAACCAGGGAGTGAAGCTACAGCCGAGGCTGTTCAAAGCATTCTTTTCTAAAAAGTTTAGCTTTTTAAAAAGTCTCAGAAATCCAAGTCCCCCGCACCATTATATTTCTTCTGCCTCCCATGAATGCCAGTATATACTCAGCTAGTGTTGCGCTGAGGAATGCATTCATACCACCTTGAAGGAAAAGATTAATTTAAAGCCTCCCAGAATTCCCTAAAATCAAAATACTCTCTGGCTATTACTCTATCCGAAACATTACAGTTAACTGCCCAAGAGCAGTATTACAGATATAAAATAAGCAATAGCATACACTATTAATTAATTTGTTTATGAAATGTCATGTACATTCTAGATGTTCAAAAGAATATAGTTACTACCCAAAGAAACTAGTTCATGGCATAATGACAGCATGCTGGATAGAAATGAAAGCAAATGGAGAAAGCAAACAGCAAGAGAGGCACCATTAAAACACACAAGGAAGACATTCTACATTGGCTAGGAGTAAAGTGGGAGACAGAATAATAACCCTTCTAGCACTGAATCTATACAGCTATTAAAAGAAAGTTTTTTAATTTAAGATCAGTTCAAGTCACCGTGGTAAAATCTCACCAAATTACAGAATCGTACAAGTCATATTTGTGTGTGTGCTGCCACTTGTGTAATTTGCACTCCAGCCCTAAGTGATTACTGGATCAGCCAGCTGACATATGGGAAATATTTGCACAGAGCTGTGACACGAGGAAGTTTGTGGTTTAAAAAAAAAAAAAAAAAAGGGGGGAAGAGGGGTGGGGGGGGGGGGGGGGCGGGGGGAAGGTGCTGTTAGCATGGAGACTGTGCCACTCCAGCTGAGTGAAGCCAAAGTTTCACTTGGAAGTTTTCCCACCAGAACTTCCATTCTCTCAATGGTGTTAGCAAGAAAAGTCTTTTGCATTCATAATGCATTGCATTCACAGGGAGACCTATTGCTGCAGAGCAGCAAATGCATCTGTCTGTCTAATAATCTACCTATTCAAAGAAGTATTACCTACTGAAATATTTCAAAATTAATATAGAGTTGTCACGGGAACTCAGATGCTGAGCTCTACATATGTCTGCAGGGTCTATTTAAGAGGAGAAAGCTCAGCTTCTCTTGCTAGTAGTGCTGGCCACAAATTCAAGATTTTCTTTTCCTTTTCAGTCTCCTACGATACACCGCCACGCTACGGTGCTGGGGAGTGCCGCAGCATTAGCATTGCCATCCTCTGAGCGAGGCTCAGGATCAAGCTTGTCCCAATCACCGATCACCAACAACCCTAGGTAATTTTTTCCACAAGTCGACCTCCAGATTCAAGTCGTATCTAAAGTCACACTGTGCAATTTAAATTCTCCCTCCTGCCGCTCCCGAGGCTGTTTCAGCTGGAGATGTTTGCTGTGCTCAGCGCCTGCCATGCTGCAGTTTGCTGCTACACGCTGTTGAACTGATGCCATGTTTCAGCCCATAAGTGGCCGGCTTTCAGTGGCAGGAGAAGTGATACACATTAACACATTGTATAAATGAGCTAGGCTGTAAAGCCCTTTTAAATCCACCTGAATGATAATTGCCTATACAGCAAGGAGAAGGAGTTCACATTTAGTTTGTCTCTTCTGATTTTGTTACTCCAGACGCTGAGTTGCGTTGCAGAAGATGCAAAATCTTGTACTATGAATTATGAGCTCATTTACATGCTTTTGGCTTGATCCTGTCTGATTTAGTCAGGTGGTGTCACTAGGACAGCCACAGAGAAAGGTGCTATCAGCCCTTTTTGGTTTGGGGCTTTTGGGTTTTGCCATTGCTGGATCAGTTATAAGAATGTCTTCTCCTCTCCTGACTAGATTTTAATAGTGAGAAAACTGCTCAAAATTCTTCCACGTTTTTAAAAAAAAAAAAAAAAATATTTGACACTTCATATGTGAGATGAACCAAACCAATTCATGGAAATGTACATCCTATAACCAAGGAAAGTATTTTGTTACCATTGGTGTTACTAGCTTATGAGAACTGACAAGATCACAGCCCACGGTGGTGTGGCTAAATGCCTGCAGAAAGAAAAAGCCTTTGTAAGCTTGCTGGAAAGAACCCACTTGCAGCCCTGACTTCTGACTGAAATGGAAGAAATATTCTACTTTCAAATGTGAATCAAAAAAATATTGCTAACATATTTCTGTCCATCAGCCAAATGATTTGTCTTATAAATAAGCTTTTTTGCTAATTCCTTAGAGGATGACAGCTGGGTGGTAGATTTATACAGCTAAGAAAAAATTTTGAGAGGAATCCAAGCATTTTGAGGCATCTGAACTTTTCCAAACTTCCAGACCTTTAGAGCTTCATTCCTCACTACTGAACACACAGTAGTTCCTCTAACAGTGTGTCATTAGAGCCTACCATTAAAAAAAAAAAAAAAAAAAAAAAAAAAAAAGAAAGAAAAAGGAAAAAAAAAAAGAAAACCACCCAAACCCTGCGTCTTTACACTGCTGGGAATGGAAATTAATAATATATTGCAATTTTATCTAAGGTAAGAGTCTAAAATGTATTACTTCTGAACATTCAATGATAGAGCTTTAATTATCAATTATATTCTTTCAGGGCTCTGAAAATACGAGCGGGGAAAAAAAAAAAAGAAAGACTGCTGAGTCTTTGAAACTCTCTTCCCCTTAATTCTTCAAAAATAAAACACGGTAAAGTTTGTTAGTCTTTTTCCATCAATTTCTTATAAATAAGGGAAGAGCCAATGGAGAATGTGGCGCTGTGAGGCAGCTGGGTAGTAGAAACCAGAAAGTACTCAAATTCAAATTTCTAATGCAGGATTTCAGAGAGCTTAGGAAAAGTTATTAGTTACTACTGGCAAGAAAGTTTTGAAAAACAAACTGGGACATCTTCCTATAAACTGAATAATTGGGATAGATATGCACACATATGCACATGAAAATGAGAAAAATAAAATAATGAAATTAACACTGCATCTCTGGCCTCAGTGAAAAGAAGTATTAAGATAGACGTGAATGAAACAAAAGTTACCAGGATTTTCAAGTAAAAATCACCTGCATTTGATCTGAGCAAATGCAAACAAATACATTTGTATCAAAGAACATGTACTCAATAAGGCTTTTTAAGTGGCAGCTCCAGGCTCCTGGAGAAGGGCTGACGGTTTGAGGTAAC
The DNA here is from genome assembly GCF_000699245.1 of Pterocles gutturalis. Taxonomy (NCBI): domain Eukaryota; kingdom Metazoa; phylum Chordata; class Aves; order Pterocliformes; family Pteroclidae; genus Pterocles; species Pterocles gutturalis. Next base: position 138,989 of record NW_010107923.1, read on the forward strand.
ATCTGTAAAGGAGTTCAGTGCCATCTGGGACACATATTCAAAACTACCTTAGGAGGGACAGGTTGCACAGTGCAAGCCTGGATACAGCAGAGAGATGCATGCCCAGGCTGACTTCCAGCAGCCTGGTCTAGGTACCAAGAGCAGCTAAGCCCTGAAAGCACAGACTTCAGTGCAGGTTCAGTGCACAGCCAAGGATTGGGCTCTTTCCTAGAGTATTTGGAGCTCCCATCCTCTGCTTCTCTGCTACTGATATTGAGCTAGATTGATAAAATTAACAGATTTGACCAAAAATACTACAATTGTTTCTCCAGCTTTGGTCAGGTTCAACCATTGGTATTGAAAAGATATGCACAGTGTAAGAAGTTCAGTACCAGAAACAAAAAAAGGAAGGCAAACATGGAAGAGCAAGAGAAATTCCTTGACCAAGGATTGATAATACAGGAATTTTCTGCAGATTTCTGTCTCTGAAGTCAAACAACGATAAACATACATCAGAAAAGACAGGTATAGTAATAACTCTTACATTTTATATCCTTAAAAATACCCTGTAGCTTTTACCAAGAGTTTTAATTCCTTTCCTAAACACTCTGTAATTTTGCTATGCGCTTTTAAGCAGCAGCCATGTTTTGACACAGGATCGCTGTATTCCAAGGGTGAGAAAAATCAATGCACTACTGTTTAAGTGGTCTGTAGACTGCTTTGAGAACCAACCAGTAAAAGTGTTCTGCATTTATTTCATTATTTATTGTTATTGTGCAAAGGTGGCTATAAAGTCTACTGGAATTAATTCCCCACGTGTGTTTGATCGCCGGGTTCTGTGCGTGGACAGAGGGCACCTCTGTCCAATTAGGAACCTTTCAAGAGAACATGGCAGAGGTATCCACCCCAGGGATTTTGTTTTATTTACTTTGCTTCTTAAACAGAAATATCAACCAGTTTTCCAATGCTGGACTAGTCCTGACAGCCCTCATCACATGGGAAGGCAAAAGAAGTCTTTTTTTTTTTTTTTTTTTTTTTAATATACACTACACTAAGAAGAGAAATATATGAAAGTTCCTCTTTATCTATATTGGTCATGCATATATTAAGTAACTATTTGAGCAATGTGCATTTCTTGTAAATAACTAATACTTGGTTTCCTTAACAAATACGTACTTTTCAACTTCATCTGGCCAGGGATACATGACACTGAGAACATCTCAGATCTCCTGGATATATGCAGTTACTGAGTTACTCATAAAGGATAGATTCCAAATTCAGACTGAAAGAGAAACTCCACAACACACAGAGATATGAGACAGCACATATCCTGTGACTAGCACAAGTCCTTTGCTGGATTTTAAGCAGTTTTACCTCTAGCACAAATATGCATTGCTATTAAACTGTGATCACTTATTTAGTACAGATTTTTCAGTGAGTGCATGCCTAGACAATAATCCTTATGAAAACTATAAGATGAACATATGACTCATCCTTCCCCAACTATTAATAAATGCTACTTAGTGGCAAGCAATTTCTCTATGTTTCTGATAGGAAATTAACAACATTAAAATGAACACATACATAAGAAATCATTATTTTTCATTTAAAATATTTACTAGAATTATCAAATATGAATAAAGAAACTTGCCATGATAACTCAGCCTGCTTGAAATGAAAACTTATTTTTTTTACTCATCAGATGATCTCCAAGCGTGGACCTTCAAAACAACTATGCTGAATCTGTTTTATTACTGCATAAAGTTTTTCAATATTTTGAATTCGTTTCCATCCCAAATCAGAACAAAAATTCAGATCAAGACAACTTTTTAAAAACAATATATATTAAGAGGTTGTAATAAAAACTCTTCTGAAAAAGGGATTCATTTGGTTCCAGACAGGTCAGAAAGATATTTCAACAATTCCAAAACTCTTCTTTAAAAAATTTCACATAAGGAGACTTAGCCAAACTGTATTTTTCTCACAAACAGCTTCTGTTTCCACAAGCTGGAACTTTCTGAGGTAATGTATTTCACCAGAAAATTCCTAAATCTTGGTTATTTGAACTTGAGCATACTTCAGACTATCTAACCATTTATAATGAGCACACTTAAAAAGAACTAATGAATTTTTTTTTCTTGAGGTTCTGCAATCATCACTGTGCTAAAACACTATTCTTCCAGGAGCCAAGAAATTCACTGGTCATGCCTGATAACAAAAAACTGTATGTCATAATTCAGATTTACAGATTTGCAGCCAATCATTTAAATATGGGGACTGGGTAGAGGATGGCTTCATAACTCTCTCTGAGTGAACCAGTAATGTGTTTTCTCATTCCAGATCCCAGAGTGTTAAAGCCTGGCGCAGAAGAATAATGGCAATGTGGTGCAGCAGAAACGTCTACTGAGCTGTTACTTTCAGGCAAGATGTCTTGACCTTGCCTAGTACTCCTGAAGTACTGAGAGGATCCAGGAACTTCCCAGACCTTCATTCTCCACAATCCATTCAGTAACTGGTGAGAAAGAGCACAGAAAATCCAAGCTATCACTAAAAATAGTGCCTCTGGAGTGCTGGAAAGACTCTGTACACTTTAAGCTCTTCCTGTGTAAATGGTAATAGTGTGACAAAGACACGGGTAAAACTCTACACATCATGAGGAGGTCTTCCAGTTTTGCTTTTGGTTTTTGGTTATGTTTGGGGGTTGGTTTTTTTTTTATTTAAAAAAAAAAAAGTTAACAGAGAAATTAGAAGTCTCATATACATGATTCTGACTTTTATACCCAAGTGTCCACGAATCACTAAATATAAGGATGCTTAATGCAAATTTGAACTTCTCATTAACCCAACAAGGATAATGTCCTGCTTATTCTTAGAAATTAAGCAATGTTTTTGAGTGATAGGAATGTAAAGCAATGCACAGAACATTCTGACCACACACAGCAAAGAATGGGTTGCCTTTCACCCTGAGCATCAGCTATATGAATGTAAAGAAGCTTCATCTCCAGTGCTAGAGACAAGCAAGGAACATCAAAGACTTAGTGACCAGCCCAGATCTCAATCATCTGTTCTCATTTTCTCTGACTCTACTTTTCTTTTTCCTCTCCTGCTTTCACATGGCCCTTCCATATCTTTTTTTTTTTTTTTGTTATTCCTCTTCATTAGCATTTTGTTATTTATCAGTTTACTACAAAGGTATTGCATACATATGGTAAGAGAATATCAGATATTATAGGGAATTACTTTCCTTTTAAAATTGTCTTTCCTCTAATTTTAGGTGATTCTTGGAGACAGAATTTCATTTGTGCTGTGAGCTGTACAAGCTAAAGACACTACCTTAAAATATACATTAAACATAGCGAGAAATATAGGAATTCTTTTTTTTTAATACTAAATGGTCAAGTTTTGAGTAACTTGTGCAAAATGTCATCTTCTATCTATTCTAGAGCTAGAAATTTAACTTAGATTGCCCAGATTAAAGCTTAGGGATTTAACTAACTGCTCAGTTTTCTTATACAGTGATAAACAGAAGGAAAACCCAGAAGTGGATTCCATGTGAAACCTTTCAGAGATCAAATACTTAAATCATCCTTTTTCCATTTGCAAAGTACAGCTGACAGGGAATAGTTCATACACCCAAGTTTCCTCATGGTCTGTTACTCCAGGGAGTAGTGACAACCCTAGTGACAAACTGCTGTCATCTGACTGTCATCGCCATCCTCTAGTACCTAAATATTAGCAAACTTCCCAGGAACTTGCCAAGAGATGGATCACATGTCAGCGGTAAAAACACTTGGGTGAAAGATTCACTGATTGCCTGCTTGTTATTAGGGACCACTTTAAAATGCAGGACTTTGGAAAGAACTCCTGGACTCTGCCTTTAGGCTGGAAAAACCTGTAAACCCTCTGACAGAAAGAGAGAAGCAGCAAGAGATAAACAGGGCTAGGAAACTTCAAGATATTTTAAATCTTTTCCTGTCCTTTTTTTCCTCAAGAAAGAGCCTTATGTCTGATTATGTTCATGGATACAGATTTAAAAATAGCTGGATGACTTCCTGGCTGAGGGTAACAGAAAGATATAATTCAAGTTTATTGGCTGCCTAGCAGACATTACATTCTGTTTTCCTCTTCACATTCACACAAGTAATTGCCTGTCATACACAGTCCTAGATGTGAAAGTTACATTCAAATTCATGTTTGTTTAGTTATTTGGGTGCCCAGTGGTTTCAGGGAGCCACTGCATATTCCATCAAATCATACCCAGCACTTCAGATAAAATACTACTCTAAATACTCAAATACTTTACCACTCAAGAGCAGAGACTGATGTCATTGGTTTCCATTTCATTAGCATCCATTTACTGCTGTATCATATTTGTAAAGAAAACAGTAGCTTCCATTACCAGAGGTCTTTGCAGAGTTCAATCTCACACAATATCACGCAAAATTAATTAATATATCTTCCAAGGGCATTGGAAGAATACAACCTAAGAAAATCCAGAAGAGCAGTCTATTTGAAACAGGATAGAGAGAACAAAGCTTCATGACTTCATGTTGTGTATAATGCTACACTTCTCCATGAAGATAGTTCTCCTACTGCAGTATGTGGCCACATTGCTGATACTTGAGGCGTGGTGCATAATCCATCCAAAACACCACTGCAAAAAGGGATCAAAGACTTACCTTCTCTTTTCTGTGCTGCTTAGGTATATTTACTTGGCTTGAAATAATCAAGCAGATTAAACAGATTCTTCATGACTGCATCTGCCTTAACTCTTCGCTCCCAAAGCTATGCCCAAAGCCAATTATACAGAACCGTATAATGTAAATATTCCTGTTTGTACAAAAACAAACTCACTGCATGTTGTTTATTTTTATGAACTGCTAAGAATCACAAGAAAAGTCATCTTCCCCAAGCACACTCAAGTAAAAAAAACGGTCATATGAAGACATCAGCAAGAAACTGATAGAGTAGAATGTAAATCAGTCACAGCATTCACAAGGAAACAGTTTTGACTCAAACATGACCTAGTCAATGCTTACAATTCTTACATTCTCAAAGTAGAACTGCAATTAGTAGGAAATAATTCTAATGGGAAACATCCATTTAAAAAATCTTCTGGAAAATTGAGGAGTTTTGATCACTAATAGCTAAACATCAATTTGAATTCCCAGTTCCCCAGTTTTAACTCAAACAAAAGCAAGGATGGGTTTCACTCACTGAACCAATTTTGTCAGTAATTATTCAAGAAATGTTTTCTGCAATGGACTTAAAGGGTTGTGAGAGACCTTTCACAATCCCTATTTCTCTCTTCTGCCTCTGGAGGGAGGCATCTCAAGTAATATCCCAAAAGCAGTAGATACCAGAAGCTGGGTTGAAGAGATTTCGCTTTGCTCTAATAAAGCTCTGATGTTACATGCATTTCCTTGCAGCAAGGCTCGCAGAGAAAGCCTGTGTGAGGTCCCCCACAGTGAGGAAAGAAAATAGAAAATCTCCAGTTGGAAGGCTCTATATGGACTCTAGGAATCTCACAACCCAGTGAACGTGTCCAAGTGACCAAACAAACTCACAGCTAGAAACAGTAATTTAATCCCCTCTTCCAAACACATTTTAGCAACATGTGGAAGCCAGTAAATGGGTTGCAACAGATAAGTGACCACACATAACAAAATGAGACTCATCAAAACATTTGTAACTGACTGAAGGGGAAAACAAAAAGAAAAAAAAAAAAAAAGAAAGAGGGAAAAAAGTTGGAACAAAGAAAAGAGGTTTGATTTCAGGAGAGCCTTCAGCTTCCACATGAGCATGAAAAGGGTTTATAGGAGTCAAGTGGCAGCACTGCCTAGAGCTGGTATCAGAGAGCACAATATCAGAGTAGAAACTTTTCAGCTGGCAGGGATACAAAGGGGAGTAAGTTCTTGAACGAGTAAATCCTTGAATGAGTAATCTACCTACTTTGTACTAATAGGAGTTAGTATTAGAAAGCAGAGAATCAGGTCCATACCTTTCTGAAACCAAATTATTTTCAATAGAAATACTCTATACGAAAATGTATAGAAGCAAAATGGTGACATGCTGCTTGCATTTGAGTTTATTTAAGAAATGCCTGTCTTACTTGCAGGGTTACATTTTAAGTAGGTGGTCTCCTATTTTTGAATGAATATGTGCTTCCTTTTTTTCAGGCAGCTACACAGCTTATAAAATGTTAAGATTTGTTTCAAAGTCTTGCCATTCTGCACTGTTTAAACAGCATAGCTCTAGAAACCCACCCATTTTGCACACCTCACCCACCCACATTACTAGTCATTAAATGAGCAGCTGTGTCCCAAGGCCTCATGCAGACTGGAGGAGTTTGTAGGATCCCAGCTTCAGTGTGGGATCTACTAACCCACATTGCTCCTCATCTGGTGCACTTACAGAGGAGATGAGGCCACTGTTTCAAACACACCTCATCACCTTCCTTTGCTTCATGCTCTGTGCTTTCCACAGGGTGACCTTTTCAGTCACCTGCACATTTTAGTTTAGAGGTCTTTGTTTGTTTTCTGAATAGCTCATATTTGTGGCTCTCAAGCATGTGCCCTTTGACTCCATCTTCCCAAAGGACAGTCATTTTGGTCATAACTACTTGCTTTTCCTAAACCACAAAACAACACTCTGAGTCTCATGATAAGGTGGTTACTTCTGCTGCTAAGCTCCAGACACACAGCTCTTTACATCTGTTGCTATTGTGTTAAATCTCTTTGGAGATGTTTCACTTCCCAATGCTCATTTCTCTTTGAGCATAAGTGAGATAGATTTCTTCCAGATTTTGTCAAATCAAAAGGACTTTTTGCTTTTTTCTCTCTTCAGGAATGATTTCCATGAGACAGGTTTTAACTGCAGGAAGTTACATAATTAATAAATGTCTGCTTGTATGATTTGAGGTAAGCAAGTAACAGTGCTGAGTGCCACCAGAGATACCTTTGGGTATCCCCTGGGCTCTAATACGAGGGACACAGGTTTCCAGGGGCACATGAGTCCTTCAAAGCTCCTGTATGATGCCTGCTGGTCCCACTGAGCTGTCTGACACACCCTAGGGAACTCTAATAATATGGATGCCTGTGGCTAGTCAGCAGAACTGAGGTCTATCATTTATATCAGGCTTTCAATATGCCATGCAAACAAAATAGCCTGAGGATCCTTCATTCCAAAAATTTATAGGTGTGAGACAAAGGTGTAATATAATGTCTAAGCATATTTATATTTTGAAGACTGCTTAAGATGTACACTCGTGTCCTGACTTTGGCTGGGATAGAGTTAACTTCCTTGATAGTAGCTAGTGAAAGACTATGTTTTGGATTTATGCTGAGAAGAAGGCTGATAACATACTGATGTTTATAGTTCCTGCCAGGACAGTCAAGGACTTTTCAGCTTCTCTGCTGTGCCAGTATCTGCAGGTGCAGGAAAAGCTGGGAGGGAGCACAGCCTCAATTATTAGCCTAGGACTTGACCTTAGGTTTAGGACTGAGACACAAATTGGACAACAGTACATTCCATATCATGCATGTCATGCCCAGTATATAGATGAGGATCTGTCTGGAAGTTCTGTCTCTCTCTGGATCATCTCCCTCTCTGGGTTGTCTCACTCTCTCAATTGGCTCCCAGATGCTCAGACTCTTGGATTCTTCTCTCTTTTCTGGGATTGTGGATTTGGGACTCGCTCTGCTTTGGGATTGTTAGCTGGGAACAGGCTGAACCTTGGTCGTCAGGTGGCGAGCAGTTTCACTGTGTATGACTCATTTGTATA
>NW_010107924.1:0-19911 GCF_000699245.1 Pterocles gutturalis
TGTTTTTTCCTTTCTCTTTTTTTCGAAATTTCGTGTGGTTAGTGAATGGTAAAATATTTAATGGATTGTCTTTACCAAGTGATTTTCCTTTTCCCTTGACTCTGTTGTATACCCCACATTTCCCCTTTTCCCTAAACAATAATATGTATTAAAATTATAAGCCAGTACACAATTCTTTGGTGTCTCTCGTCTCACCTTAATTTGCCCCAAGGGAATATACATATAGAACCTCCGCGAACCCCACTCGTCCCACCCAGGGTGGTTCTGTGTGCTGGGTTGCGACACTACCACACACAAAAAAACTCGCCATCTCACAGGCTGTTGAGTTCTTAACCCAACTACACTGTTCATGTAAAACTGAGCTTTGTCATCATATATTACATTCAAAATAATTTCTCACACCATTATCTATCACAAAACTAATATGCTCAATTTTTTTAAACAAATTCTTGTTCCCAGCCATCTGTAAAATCAGCCTAAAGGCTGAAGCACAACATTTACAAAAGTCCTTTTCACCTGTGGATGGATCTTCCCATTCAGAATTCAGCCATGGAGAGGGCAGGAAGTGCAACAGCACCTGGCATTTAGCGATCTCGCTCAAAGCTTCATGGTTTATGGGTGGTTTAATTATTTGGAGTTTACCATTATTTGCATGTACAATAAAACTTTATGCACCCAAGCAGTATAAGTTAGAATGTTAAAGCCTCCTTTTTTCCCTTGTCCTGCTAGAATAAGTCATTCAGGGTGATATCCCTACCAGTCCTGCTCTGAGGAAGTAGTCTTTGGATTTGCTTCATTCTCCAAACTACTGTGCTTGAGGGGGAATCTAAAATGAATTTAATCTTAATTGGAATTACTAAAAAACATAGTCTGGGCTTTCTCAGCAGGGATGCTGAGTTGTCAAATTTACATATTTAATTTTGCTTGATGTATTTTTCAGCAGCACCAAAGTATTTTTGTGAGATCTAAAGGGACCAAATAATAAGCACCTGAACTTGGTTATGTAAACTGTATTATATGAGAAGTGACTGCAGATTTCAAACCTACAGAACAGGTAACTGAACAGTACTTGATTTAGCTTATTATTATTACTGTAGTTAATTCCTCCCTTTCATAGCCACTACACTGTTTATTAGTCAGAAGAAGTTTTGTTGGGATTCATCTGCCCAAACTTTGATGAGTATGGTGTAGACTTCTATATCTCAGCCACCTTGCTCAGGCTCCCTGTCAAGTTGGTGAGGAAAAATTGCACTTCTTATAGAGCATGATTTGCTTGGTCTACCATAGACACACACCTAAGGATAAGACTGAGTTTCATTCTGGAATTGCCTGTATCTTTTTTTAAGGTGGACCAAGACAACTTGCCCAGGCACAAAAATCTGGGTAAGTTATTTGACTTTTCATGGATATCAGAGGTGAGACACATTTTATCTTCTGAGATGACCATCTTAAAAAAGAAAGATGAATGGAAACAAACATAGATCTAATAAATTATTCCCTTCTTACACACAGATGTATGGTGTGTAGTAGTATAGCTTTGAAAAGAGTTAAAGAACAAATGTTTTGAAGAAATGTTTGTAAAAAGGCCACTAAAGAGAACAATACCAGCTCACAAAAAAAACCCCAAAAACCAAAAAAACAAACCCAACCCTGCTGTCAGTTAAACTTGTACAAATAGACCTGAGCACAAACAGAAACTGAATTCAGCCAAAGATGACAGCTGTTGCACTGACATGTTTGGGTTTAGCCTATTTCTTGAAATACAAGTTAAGAAATTTCCATTTCTGTTTCCAGTTGTGTTGGCAAGGCGATTCAATGACAGGGCTTATCAAAAAACCTAGGCACCATGGTCAAACATAAATATGGGCATAAATAACAGTGCAAACATATCCTAGAACTGACCCAATACTTTTTTTGTGACAAGAAAGAGGAACTCCTGTTAACCCTACTTAGCCCTCCAGGTCAGTTACAGGAGCACTCCTCCTAACCACAGTAAATAAGACCTTAAGTTCCTACTCTGAACAATCGGGATGAGGGATCTAAACTCAGCTCTCCCCCACTCTAGATGAATGCTCCAGCTCCTGGACTGTCATTTTCCACTTTCTTTGTGGTAAATTAATATAGTTATTTAAAAATAGCAAAATATCAAGCATGAAAGACATGGAGATTCACCCCAGATATATCTCAGGAGTATTTCTATAACTTCAGGATAGAGAGGTTTTGATGTGAATCCCTGCTCCACATCAAGAAGAGGATGGAACCAAATCTGAATTAATGCACCTTTCACATGGGTGCTCTGCCTGCAAGACACAGGGATGTCTTGAGTAAAGCTGTGCCCAACAGGGTGCTCTTTTGGAACCGCAAACCACCCAGGAATGAAAGAAAACACCCAGTATGTCCTGAAGTACTAAGGTTTAGATGTTCCATATCTTAGTGTGAGTCAGAAGCAGACAAATGCTAGTGTAAATACGGGCATGCAGGGAGTTTAAGATCAGGCAAATGTCTGAGGAATGGCTCTGAGGACCTACATTCTTAATCCTATCCAGCAGAGTAAAATCGCTTTCAATGGACTCAACAATATTCAGTTACTGAATAAATGTATCATCCAAACTATAGAAGATCATTTTCACCTGGCAAGTACAGTCAGTTTGTGCATGTGTCAAAAACAAAACCAAATCAAAAAAACATTAAAAATGACACGTGATTAACTATACAGGCACTTTGCAAACACTAAATTATATGCATACCTTTTGTATTTACAGTCCTGTGAGAAGGCATTGCAACCTGGTTTATCTCTGCATTTCTTCAAGGAAATAAGGATTTGTATTTCATATGCCTCAAGAATGTATTTTTTATAATTGGGTATTTATTATTAATATTGTTTCAGGTTTTTTATTATATACAATGAGATCAAAGTAGGCTGTGGGACAATACCTTAAAAATTAAAACCAGCTATAGCCCCAGATGAATATTTAAACCTTGCAAAACAAGGTCCCTTGCATTGTCGCTCAGATTATAGGTTTGACTGTGCAAGATGCTGGAAGTCCTGAATGCCTAATCAATTTAACATTTCAAGATCTACTTAGAACTTTGCTGGATCAGGCTTAGAGTTTACAATGGCACAACTACACCATCTTCACAAAGCACTGCTTAATTAAAGTATTTATATACACAGCAGTAATTCATCATACCATAAGCTATTGCTGATTAAAACCAGTAAGCTGGTTTTAAAACCTTGTGCACTCATTATAATCAGCAGTAAGGAAGGTTTCCTAAAGGCTTGACCCACTTCCAATGCAATTTGACCCAATTCAGAGTAGTGCAGCTCCATTTATATTTTACCTGTTGACTGGAATTTATCCATCTAACAGACCAGCTATTGATTTCTACAAAACAGCACAATTTATAGAATCATTCCAGATGAAAAGGAGAGACATCTATTGTTCAGCTTTGTTTGTTCTTGGCCACTGCAACAGGATTAATTATCTAACATCATTTTTAGTAGAAAAAAAAGATAGCCTGTTCTGAAAAATGAAATGTGCCTTCCTGGCAGCTTGTTCTACTGCCTGACCATAACATAGAGTTACCCAATGATTTTGCTGACATTCAATCTAAATATTCCCTTACATCTTTATCTAGCCTTATAATTATGGACTAGAGGCAAAAATCCTATCCTTGAGAATGGCAGCTAAATTACAGTATAGGAAGGGAAACCTACCACAGGTGCAAGCCAGGAAGCTTTCCTCCTGTTTTAGACCTTTATGAGGCACTCACACCTTTCTGTTTAGGTAATCAGAGGCAATTTCTTGAACAGCAATTCACAAATCTCAGATGAGGACAATTCCCAGCAAACTCATACCATCTGAGAAAAGGGAACACACAGGAAAATATTCTAGTCAAAGCACAAAGTAGTTTACCAATATTTCAGGGACTTGTTGCTACTGGCCCTCTGCAAAGACTGGAAAATACATACATGATGGTGACAGAGAGGGCATACTGTATGTTATTTATGCTGAGTATGATTGAATAGTATATGTACAACACTTTTTAATACTAGATTTAACCAATTGTAAAGTGCCTAGCATTTTGTACCAAAGGAAGAATTGAACCTAGTTTTCAAGGTCTAGTCCAACCTTCTAGCAGTCCTCTGCTCTGGGAGGATACCAACAAAGATGAATACAAAAGGATTGACAGCGGGGAAATTCAGAGAACCCTGTAGTTTGTATTTCCTTTCTGCCCATCTTGTGCAGCCTTCCTGTTTCTATATTATTCAAGAAACTATTTGTAACTGCTAAGTGGCAAACCATTTGACTAAGAGTAACATTATGAAACATTTCAACTCTGTGTTTCCATATCCATCCTCAGCAACATAAAACAGGGAAGGAATTTCACTTTCTTAATGCAAAGTGACTAAATGCCTCTCTATAACCTAATCTTTCACCTTGTTAAAACTGGGTCTGTCAGCATAAAGTACTCCAGCTTCTTTATCTGGACCTTGCATGAGCTTACCTCAGCTGCTTTTAATTTTTAAATTGCTAGAGATTTTCATATGAGTCATTTTATAGTTAAGAAGGAAAAAATATTAGTGAGTTTTTACCTTTGATGCTGTAATTGCTGACTTTCAAGTACTTGATTTTTGGCACGCAAATGGCACATTTCACTCCCTTACTCACATCTCCCTCTTTTTTGCTTGTTTTAATAATAGTTGCAAAGCCAAGAAGAGGAAAAGAAAGCAAGCAAATCATCAAATCTGTCATGAAAGGGGCAGTGAGCATTTCTGATAGTATCTGCTGCCCAGCACAAGGAGGTATGTATACAGATTGCGAAGGCTCAAGTTATTCTTCCAGTACATCTGTCCACAGCCCTACGGGATAGGAAGTCCTGCCAGGGATGCTAGCTGAATTGCTTTGTATGGGTGCATCTGTAGGCAGCAAAAAGAACCTTTTCTTCCAACTTCTCTGCCTGTGCAAGAGCAGCCAAGATTTTCCTAAATGGGAGAGCCACAGGCCAATTACCACAAATAAATGGAAACTGACAGATCATTTAAGATAAACTTTTATTCCTTTTAGGATCTCATACTAAGAAAGTTTCAATACTAAATTCCACAAGGCAGAGCTGACAAACTTTGGAATGCTTCTATCTAGACCATTTTTTCCTTTTTAATGCAGTAAAAGAACAAGAAAACATTACCATTGTCTGTCAAGATCTCCTTTGTCAATCACAACAAATGTATAAGGGGAGGAAGGCCTGGAAAACTGCTTAGATGTTCAAGTCTTCATTTACAAAGCTGAGGGAAATGCGTTTCTCTGACTACTTCGTATTACAAAACAGATAGGTTTCAGATTTGCTCCATTTGGGGAGAATCCATTTTGGGTAGCGTTCTCAAATTGCCTAAGTGATTTACGAATACAAGTCTTATGACTCAGTTCTCTTTCCTCCCAAGGTTTTATCTTTTATATTTCTTACATTTAGTCAACCTCTTCCATACATGTAGATAAATCACAGAGAGACCCAAAAAAAAAATAAAATTGAACTTTGTTTAAAAAAGCAATTGAAATATAAATCAATAAGACAAATAGACGCATAAGTCTAATTCAAGCCCCGAGGGATGGAGTATTGTACTTACCTCCTGGCCCATGGCATCAGTAGGGCACTCTATATTTATAGGGTACATAATATGTATTTATGATCTGCAAGCTCAGAGTCCTTCCTAGAATTCATGCTTCTGTAAATCCCACCAATTCCAAAGCCAGCCCAGTGTGAGTTATGTGCACCAGTGATTTTAGACATCATGGTGCATCATCAGCTGGACTAAAGCTGCCTTAGTCTTGGAAGCCTTTCAGAGATTAAAATAGGTCTACAATGCTGAAAAATAAACCTGTAACACATAGGCAGTAATCTAGCACTTGGCTGCAGGTTATCATTTAGATTGTCATCTGAATTTGTCAAACCTGGATGTGAACAGTTAAAAAGCTTTTCATGATCTATAGCTTCTGTATATAGCTGCAAACTTAAATCCAACTTAACATTTTCCAGGTGTGAAAATTCATGAATGATTTCTCAAAAATTTTGTCCTCTTCTCTGATTTCAACAAACTCTTAATGTATTTACTGACCTTTGTGATTCACACTTCAGGGGCTTTTCATGGTCCTTCCCTTTTGAGGGGGGAAGCACAGACTAAATATGGGAACAACATCCTCCTTTTTATCAGGCCCTCTGCCATTTACTAACACAATAACAACATTTGCCTGCTGTCACATCAGACTGCCACAACCATGCTCCAAATGTCACATTAGCAAAGTCAGGTTAAAATCACTTTGTGTTATAACACTTTCCACACTGACCTTTTGAAGGGACAGGATGAGAGGAGCCTTCGTTTCCCTTGCTCTGTGCAGGGAACCTCTCTCTATTTTGTCTCCTAAATGCAAGAAGCACATGCTTCGAATTCAAGAGCCTGTTGGAGTCGCCAGCTTTTATGAACGTGCAAAATCCCCGCAATCCACTGAACTCTCTGTGGCTTCATCCTATAACCTATGTGGTACAAGCAGTCTTGTAAATGAGTCAAACGGATTGCTCAAGGATTTGGGTCTCTCTATACGAAAGACACCTTGTTCTTTCCAATAAGCAGGTTGAGGAGAACAGGAATCTGCTTCCCCTGGAGTACTTAGCTTTCCATTTTAACACTGCTGAGGGCAGAATGTGGAGCTATTTGCTTCACCAGGCTTATAACCTGACCTTTTAAAATGGCCAGAACAGGGAATTTGTATCACTAATTTGGGACCTATAGAATACTTTCAACTGAGGCAAGGATTCACCATGGCTTTATGACAGATGGCAACATATGTTTCCCAGGGACAAGGTATCCAGCCTGCTCAGTGCAAAAGCTGGTGTGCAGCTGTGCTGGAGCACTTCAGAGGACCCCCTTCCACTGAGGTATTGCTCTTTTCTTCCTCCTTCAAACTAGCCCTTATCCGTAGCCCCAAGATGATTTGAAATTGCCCAGCCACTGACAGAGAGTCAGTGTGCCAGCACTTCCCATGTCAAGTGGGGCTTCTGAGCACACCTAGTGAGACCAGGCAAGTCCCAAATCTGCTAAAATAAAAGGAAATTTATTATGATACCTATATGCTCCTACACAAGGGATTAATTAGCAAAGACTGTCAAGGTCAGCCATGGCCTGGGTCACTCTGAATTGGACACGCAGAAAGCAGCTCAAGGAGGAAAAATGTGTCCATGGCACAGAGGTCAAAAAAAGGGGGGGGGAGGAATACAGTGGGGACACAGCAAGTCATCAAACAGCTTTGTGTCAGTAGTTAGGGGTAATATAAAATAGCACTTAGTTTTATGTACAAATCACAGCTCCCTGTTCCTCAGCCTGACCCTTTTTGTTACATGTACAGTATTAATTTGATGCATTTTTCATTCTGGCAGTAGTTTGAACTAAATTGCTGCTAAATCATCTGCAGTGAAATTCATTCTTTACAGGTAGACGTACTAGATCTATCTAATAAAATAATTTACTTATGAAGAATTAATTCCTTGTCCTCCATAATAATTTATATATGCACTCCATATAAAGATAACAAGTACCAGGATGGATGGAATTGTAAGCAGACATTTTTCTCAACAGTCCACACTCATGTTCTCCCTTTGGTTTCAATTTTTGAACCAATAACTCAAGACTAAGAAAAGTATGACTAGGTCCTTTTGTTCTAGGGGCAAGGGGACATTAGAGTCCATCGTGGGCTTTTTAAAGATGTTTTGCCTAAGTCCTAAATATCTGGAGCTTTTCTGACTCACTGAGTTTGCAAGAGGGAAATCTGAAAAATGATCTTCCTCTCAGTCAGCTTATGTGACTATAAAGTGTTTATACTGCCACTGGAAATTAAGAAATGGAAAGCTACTATTTCCTGAACTGGCATCCCCCCTTCATTTCTCTTGAAAGGGAAGGTGATAAATTCCTTTTCAAGAAAGTCAGCAAGATTCACTGAAAATAAACACAGATATGCTTATCACACAAGTATAGCTGATTTAATATAGTTATTTTAAATAATGTGATTCAAGTCAGAAAATTACACCTGTGCTGTTGTAGAGTGTTACTCAAGGTCAGACATTTAGAAATAAAATTCAAATATTTTTCTCCTCCTAAATCTATTAATTACATCTGCTCATTTTCTATTACCTTGTTTACAGAATCTGAATTCTTTAATTTATGAACTATATTCCAGTGATGATGTACTGAAACAGATTATTTTTACAAAAAATAAAATATCAGCTTGGAGAACAAGGTGCCAATACAATGACTGCATGATCAGTTATGACTTAAAATTAAATTAGCACTTGTAATGACAGAACAAAATGAAACTATGATTAGGATGCAAAAATGGAGACTAGCAAATTTGAAAAGAAATTTATCCTTTTTGTACCCTTAACAAGGAGCTAATGCCTAGATTAATACTGTTCCTGTGCTCTCAAAAGTTTA
Source organism: Pterocles gutturalis (assembly GCF_000699245.1). Lineage (NCBI taxonomy): Eukaryota > Metazoa > Chordata > Aves > Pterocliformes > Pteroclidae > Pterocles > Pterocles gutturalis. Next base: position 8,483 of record NW_010107924.1, read on the forward strand.
GTACCAACACCTGTGTGAATTCTGCACCACAAGATTTGCAACTGCCTTTGATTCACACAATGAACAAACCCATCTTCACTGTCTTTTAAAAAGTGATCCTTGTTCATACCCCTTATCTATGATAGGTCTGCCTGTCATCTTTGTTTTCTCATAACACTGATAATATTGCCTACAATCCCAGAAGTAGTTGTTTAAAGGGAATTTTTGTCAAATATTCTTTGTTATAAAATCCCATTGACTTAGAGATCTGTCAGGCATTATGACCTCCTCTTGGTACCTCTAGCCTACAACTACACAAACTTTTACATGCTGGCATGGTGTACTATTAAACAAAATTCCGGTTTTGTCTGTTCAAATTCTGTAATGTCAAGTAACAAATCTATCTCCTTTTAGTGACCTAGATAAACTTCATTTTCTTCTCTTCCAGTCATTAAGAATTAAAGTTGCTCTACTTCATGGGTTTGTATCTCTTGGGGAAATATTTGAACTACAGGTTAGGGACAGTGTCATTACAACAGACCACATTCTCCATTAGTTATGTCAAATGAAATATTTTCCCATAATATATACCAGAATCCGATGGGTTTCTCTGAAGTCTTCTGGCTCTTTTTATCCCCCTGTAGAAACTGTATTATATCTCCTCCCAGAAAAAAAAGCGTCTCTCCGAGATGCCAAGGGGAAGACTTGCCAGCACACAGCTCCGCAGAGTGCCACAGATGGGGGCAGCTCCACAGCCCCCAAGAGAGACTCTGTCTCTCTTCAGAAGATGAGAAGCACTGAGCAGTGGAAAAGTGGGAGAGCATTGTACGTAACATGAAATGAAAACATCTCAACAAGTTAACTCTAGCAGAGGTAGGATTCTGAATACCGATTGCAAAAAAAATGTTTCTTTTTTAAGTTGCAGTAAAAGTAGGAGAGCTCTGAAGGAGCCAGCTGACAATTCTTTCTGGCCCTTCCTACATGCTGTTTCTTTAGCAGGGTACTGATTTCTGTGAACATTCTGGAGCCAGATACTTCAAACTTTTGTAGAGATTAATTATTGTGAAATTATTTTCTGATGCTTTCCAACTTTTCTCTGCTGTTATTTTTGAAACTTAGTCCTTTTCCTTCATATTCAAGAGAGCCCCCAAGACATTTTTGCACAAAATAGTGACAGAGACTTATCAGTTCCTATGAAACACTTTGTGCCTCAGAGTACGCTGGGTGAACTGAAGTGAAATTCTATAAAAACTACAGCTATTTCCATACTGTGTGTGTTTGTCTCAGTAATAATTATTTGCACAAAACATCTCTCAAGGGATGAGCTGCTCAATAAATCACAGGCACGGACACAGAGTGTAGGTCTCCCTTGCTCCTCACATGTGCCTGCCTCTCATGCCTGCGTGAAAAGAATGACTCCAATTCTGCCCAACAATTCTGTCTTGCTTACCGCAACTTTGGGTGGCACAGAAGCACCCAGCCAGTATTAAGCTAGCCAGCTTGGACACTGATAGCTGCGAAGCTGTAGTCTCTCATAGCTGTGCTCCCAAAGGCAAGGTTACCTACCAAAATGCTTATTTTGCTCCTGGACAGATTTCCAGTTTACGGTCTGCTCCATGCTCCTGTAGCACCCCAGCTGGCTGGTTTAAAGCTAGCTCAAGTAAAACAAAATAAGCTGCTGTGACAACCAGCAGCTGCAGAATGAGCATACCCTTTCAGTGCATCCTCCCTGGCCTTGCAATTTATATCCACACAATACAGCTTGTTCCAAATGAGGTGACTCTAGCAACTCCACACACTTAATCCCATAAATCTTTCTTTGTAAGTAACGCACTAAGACCCCAAACGATTTCTGTAGCTCTTATCTATCCTTTCTCCAGTTTGACAGTACACGTGCACAACTTAGGTACTGGAATCTCAATACAATATTCCATGCTTATTTATAAAAACTAAACAAACAAACAAAACCCAAACTACTAGTAAATAATACCAATAGAATAGATTACAAGAGGAATAACTGGCTCAGAGGAAAACACTGCTGCTAGTGGATATGGAACAAAAAGAGAAATCGAACAGGAAATATGTCCAAAATAATCTGTCAATAAAAGGAGAAAACAGTGATGAACATATATAAAAATATAATGTTCTTTATGTTTTCATCTGACAGAAGACTTGTTGAAAGGTACCTGAGATATTAATGATAAAATGACAGTTGATGTTCAGTGCTAGCAAGGAACAGAGTAACATGCAAGAGAAAAATAGGAGCAAGTATACATACACAGTGGTTCGTACTAATTAATTAATAGCATCCAGGACGAGACTTTGGACTTACTGTGGCTGGTTCTCTGAAAACATAAGTGCTGTGGTCACTGGTGGCCGAAGAGGCAAAGAGAGGATGAATGGGGTAGAACAGAATATTGGCAAAGCAGTTAAAATAAAATGGTCATTCAGCAGTGTGAGCTATGGAGGTGGATGCTTCCATGCTACGTGTGGCTCTTGTTAAGCTCTCACAAAAAGGGAATAAGAGTATCAGAACAGGTAGGTGATTATTAGAATTACAGAGCAGCTTTTACATGATGAAAAAGCTAAATGGATGACAAGGACTCACATTTCTAGAGGAGAGTTATTGATAAGAGAGATGTAAAACATGAATTATATGAAGAAAGTGAATAAGACACAATTTTTCATTGCTTCTCACATTACAAGAAGCAAGGCATGCCCAAAGAAATTGTGAGATAGCTGGTTTAAAACAAACAAACAAACAGACGGAAGAGCTTTAATCCTTACAAACATAATTATTTTGTGAAACTCATTGCTGCTGGATATCTTGAAGTCCAGAAGTATAAATGGATTCATGAAAGATATGAAAACTGATAAAGGATAAATCTACATGCAAGTGTTAAACCTGATGGTTCAAAGACGCCCTCCAGCTCAAAAAATCATGAAAACTTTTGTCTTTGGGAACTGAGAGTGTAAAACAAAGAAAAAAACCAATTCTATATAGGGCTGTTCTGATACAGACACCCATAACTGGCAAATGCTATATCCTTCTCTCAATACACACTACCAAGCAGACACTGAGCTGGACGGTGCCTGTTCTCTGACCCAATACTGCATTTCTTCATGCCCTAGACATGCAAATAATTAAGATCAGAGTCAGGTTATCAGGTGTTACATCATTAGTCACTGAAACACTAAAAACTCTGCACTCCAAATCCCACCGCTTGGTACACAGACAAGGGATAAATTTTACTTTACTGTTTGGAGCTTTCAGGAGGTAAGTGGTATCTCTTGATAGAATTCTTAATTATCAGTGCCTTTTTTTAATGTGCATGTGTATGTGTGTGTTGGTGGGGGGAGGAATCACCTCCTTCTGTCAAGAACTGATCAGAAGTCCCTTCTTTAAAATACATCAGCATAAGGGGAGGTGCAGCACTTCCCTTTCATGTAGTACCTATTCAGATAGAAATGATTAGAAGAATCACCATATACTTGGGAAATCCCAGGTTTAATTCACTTTCTGCCTGAGGAAAACTGTAACTTTCATCTCTTTCCATTTATGACCAGGCTATACATATGTCTGGATAATGACTTTCAGTATTTGCCCTGCTAAAGATATTGTATGACATAGGAAAAAAAATCGAGACAGATAGACCAGAAGACAAAGGGTGAGAGATGCTGACACTATAACCTATTATGATCCTCACTTGGATGAGGGATCCAAGCCTAAAAGATTACTTAAGCATTTTACATTCAAATAATAGATTGGATTTAAAGGAAAAAAAACAAAAAACAAAAAACAAACATTGAACTGATGTTGGAAGAGCAACTAAATCTAAGTTTCCTCTTTACAAATAACCTAACCGCTGGTCTAGGGTTTTATGCTTATCCTATGTCTCCTACTGGAAACAATTCAAAGCAATACAACAAAGGGTATTAGTAGCATACAGTGGACAAGTACTCATAAACAGAGTATCAGAATCAGGTAACATGCTGCAGAGGAGCAATAGCTCAAGATTAAATACATCTGGCCTAGCAGAGACATCAAGATATAATAAAAGTCACCTGGCTGTCTCAAGGCATAATGAATACATCTACTTCACTTGAGAGGTCTGTTTAACCTGTTCTTCCAAACTCACAGAGGTAACAATCTTATGTACCTTCCAGAGTTTAAATACCCTTTTCATTAGAAAGTTTTTCCTAATATTTGGCTCAAATCCTACTGCTGCTATTTAAATCCCTTACTTCTCAGCCAGCCAATGAGGGCAGGACAAGCAAATGTTTTGGAGGCAACTGTCATGTATTTCAACCATCTTCTTGAAGCAGCCTAGATCTTTTGCATTTTATAATGAGGTATGTTTTAAATCTTCTGTCATCTTTACAAGTTTTCCTGAAATCAGTACTGGATACAGTAGTTAGCTGTTGCCTTTTGGCATGGGGTACATTAAAAGGATACTATTATTTATAAACCTTAGTAAAGAATTTTTCTTTTTTTACCTCTTCATGTTTTTGCTTATTCATGTTCAGCCTGGGACATACTGTAACCTCTAGTTCCTTTAATGTATGACTACAGCCTGGTGAATTGTTCCCCGCTCTGTATCTGTACAGCAGTTTATTCCCAATGTAGCACCAGGCATTTGACCTAAATAAACTGCATTCTGTTTTTTCCTGATTGCTTCTTCAATTTGTTAATATCTTTTTGAATCCTTGTCTAGTCCCCCTTGTGCTTTCTGGCTCCCTTAGAGGCCACTGTACAGTTGATAATTACACACTCTAGTTCATCTTCTTAATCAGCAATGCCAATATTCAGTGACTCAGGATTTAAGGAACACCCTTTCAGGACTCTACTTGGTATATGTGTTCATATTACCAAAGGATATTCTTTTCATTGAAATTACACTCTAAATCAGTAAACCTTGTATTTTCATATTGATGATACTATCCCAAATTGCTTAAGAAATTGGTGCTGCCAACAAAAGAGGGAAGTGGTACTCTGCAGAAGTACTGTGACTGAAATGCAACACCTAAAATATTTGTTCAATCAGCATTCTAAATGACAAGCTGTTAAGACAAAATAGCACCAGTAGGTTTTTGTATACCACAGTTCAAACTATCAGGATGAACTGGTATTGAAACAGCTGAGAGCATGTAGAAAAATATTATTTAGGGGAATTTCAATTTGGAGGGACCTGTTAAAGGTTCCACGTAGTCACCACTAACCGCCCTGGAGCTGAAAAAGCACGTTTGGGGTGGGGCGGGGGGTGGTTCATGTGTGTGATATGCTGGAAAATTGCTACGAACCACCATGGGTACTGCTTAACAGACTTAACTTGCCAGGATAAATTGATCTCTAAGCTAAAAAAACCAGTGACCACTAAGATATGAACGGCTACAATCTAACTACACTGATCATATGCAGCTACAATGGAGCAGTTACAGCACACCAAGAAGTCTACCACCACACATTTTTGTGATTGCAGTAAAAGACTACAGTTAGGATCTCTCAGAAGTAAGCTTTCCTCTCTCCTTAATTAATTCATTTTTTTGCATGCAAAATTATAGTCTTTAATGACAGAGTGACCTTTTCTGGAAGAATCCAGCTGCCCAGGATAAACAGCAACGCAGTTTGTTTTACATCTTAATTGTTCATTACATGACACTAGCAATTATTTATTGTTCATAATTCAAATTCTGCCCAGACAATAGAACTTTGTACTTCTTTATTTACTTTTCCCCTAAATTCATACCCGGCTATTCAAATGTACTCTTTAATATCTGAAAAAACTTAATATTTATAAGGAGATTTTATTCTTCAGTTTGTAAAGATACTAAAGAAGCAGAGAAATCTGAATCCACTGATTCTGGATATTTGGCACCACAGGTTCCAGATACATGACATGAGATATTTCAAATTTGACTTTTCAGAGTTGTCACAGAATAATTTCTGTTTATTGGATCATATTTGTTCAATGTTATCAGAGAAAGAAAATCCACAAACTGGTTCTGTGGGGTATATACTGGACAGGTGCTAAATATATTAAAAAAAAATTAAAAAGCAATTAGTCTCTTAATGATATTAATCTTTATGGAAGCAACCACCAAATGTAGTTACGAGTCTGCTGGAAGGAAACATTTCTATGGTTGGATTGATGCCCCTGGAGAACAAGCTGTTGAATCTGGAGGAGAGATAGTTCTGGAGAACTGCTAATGTCTCCTTCATTGAAGCAGTTGTGGACAGCAAAGAAGTCAGAACTACGCAGATGAACTGAGGCAATCCTGGATTCTCATTTACCTTGCTCTTGATTGTACAGTAGACATTTGTTTGTGTATTTCTGTTGATTAAACTCAGAGAAGAATATCTCGGGCTTCTAAAGCAGAAATTCAGTAAGGTCTTTTCTAACAACACTTGACAAGCCACTCTCTCTCTCTTTCTTGGTACCCAACACTTTCTTGGTACTTCAACACTAACAAATGTCACATCGTATTACCTGGCTAAATGAGTTTAAACTCTTAAATTCTTCTCAAAAAGACACAGCAGATGACCACCCACTTTATTCAAGTTTTCTCAATACGCAGTACCACAGACTTTTGTTCCTGTCTACAAGAAGCATGATTTATGCACATTTCAAAGGTATTTGTTTTACAGGTTACCTTTAATTTTCCTTTTTAACCTATTCCAGCATGGTAGTTTTTCTCTAAGGCCTGACAGGAATAAGAACATGACTGAAAGCAAGGTGCCTTTTAGGTTCCAGTCAGATTTGTCCGAAATGATCTGCCAGAGCAAAACACTTTGAAGGACAGGTATGTATCTGTTCTTGCAGCCTCCTATATCACAGCAATCTACAATCTCAGGTTTGTTGGTGCTCTCCCTGCTTCTTGATATATAGACAACCGTTGCCAGGATCCTCTTTCAGCTCTCACTAGCTAAAAGATTTTGGCCACCTACTTCAACTACACGTTTGACAATGAGAATAGTCCTTTAACTGCACCCGTGGAAAAACTCCTTCATTCGGAAAGATGCCAGCCTCAAATATCACTTGGATATTTGAGCTAGACTGACAGACTGCTCTTTATTTGCCAGTAAGGTAGGGAAACAAAATGCTGTTACATGTGCTTTGTGTCCTCTGCTGCATACTAAATCATTCTGGGGTAGTATTCATCATCCACAAAGCAGTAAGTAGTTTGGTCACAGCTATCTCTGGCACCATCTGACCACTTGCAAAACTAACAGGCTGCGCAGAAGCTGACAAACAGATGTGACTAGCATGAGTTTGGGAAAAAATATACCTAGCTTCAAAATGAAACCAACTATTCAAAATTTCATCACAGTGTGTCAGGCATAGTGCAGTTACCCCCTGAACCCTCACAGGCTGGTTTTGCCTTGCCTCTGGCAGACATGGCTGTCTGCCTTTTCCACAGCCAAAACACTTGCAGAAAGTCTCATTAACATAAAAGTTTCCAGTAAAGAACAGAAAATTAAGCTCCTGAGTCTATTCAGCTGATCTTCTACCCCAGCAAATGAGGAACAGCACTTTTGGCCATGTTTACCTATTTACCCATTTTATTTTTCTGCATTGAGTTGTTCTTAATAACTGTGCATTTTCATTCAAATTGTCAACAAAACTATAAACCAGTATAGATGAAGAAATGATTCCTGAGGTATAGAACACCATAACTGACGATTCCCGATTATTATGTTTGGATAATAAGCTACTAATACATTTAACGTATGCTATACTCATAATTACAATTACTCTCATAAAAGCACTTACAAAATATCTTTGATGTGGTCTTTTTTCTTAGAAATCATAATGATTTGTAGTATAGTCTTAAAAAAAAAGCTTAATGAATGAGTTGTATATCCGTTTCAAGCTTGATAACACGTAAAAGCTATAACTAGAAAGGAAAAGCCCAGTTTCCATTTTAAGTACTGGAGTTAATTAGCTTCTTTCCATTATTAGGAACTTCCCCAATAGTCCAAGATTTATTAAAAGTTAATGTGAATTCTTCAGAAAGCTTCCTAACCAATGAAGAACAAGTTAATAATTTCTACAATTATGCCACACGTATTGAATGTAAAAGCCTTGTACAAAAACAATATCGATGAAAGAAGAAGAGAAAAAAAAAGTTAATATTTAGAATATCATTTGCAGGTAAAAAATATAGATTACTTTCACCTGTATTGTTATACTGTTTGTCATTTCAGTTTCTCATACATTTTTGTACATTCTTTTCATCTCCAAAACTAGTTAAGAAACTAAACAAAACTTAAGACCAGGCTTCAGATGTGTTGACAGACTACTGCTTGCATGAGAGATCATCCAGCCCTTCTCCTGCACTTTTCCTTAGGATGCCTGAGTTATAACAAAACTTTTTCCTGTAGGTTAATTGGAAAACTTTGGTTGGTGATAAAAATCCCAAGTATGTGCCTGAAATGATCCTGAAATTGTCATGATGTAATTGCAAGGATTTATAAAATGGGTGACTGTCTCTTATGTTCTTATTGACCAAACAGTACTTCAACTGATGGTAAAACCATTGGTGTTAAATAGCATCTGGTGTGAAACTGAAAACATTATGAAGAAACTCAAATTTGAATGGTTGGAAATAAAAACCTATATAAAATTAGTCATTCCGGACTTCTATTGCTCCTCCAGCTCAGTTCAGAAAATGCATGTCGTTCCTCCCCGTGATCCCCAATCACATCCTTAACAAGCAGAGGGAATGTGCCAAATTTCCTCCTTGCTCAGAGACTCTAGCGGAGTACATACAATTGCCTCAGGCATAATGCATAAGGGCTCCTTCAGACTTCTGAGGAATAAACACCTCTTGTAAAATCTCCTTACAATATTTTCTCATGATTCTTTCCTATGGCTGTGAACACTGCTACTATGAAAAAATGGTGTGTGTGTGGGGGGGGAGAGAGGTGGGCAGGAAAAGAGGAAGCAATCAATATTTATCATTAGTGTTGAGCAAAAATTTCTAAATTATATTATCATGACATGACCTCTGCAAAGTATTAGTGGGTAGAAATGCTTCAGGGAACATGAGTTAATAACATCAGTTATAGTTGTGAAGGCAAGAGCAATCCTAGAGATTGCTTCAGTAAATTAGAATGAGTAACAGATCCCCTCAAGTGCATTGCTGTTCATCAATAACAATGCCCATACAGCAGACAATTTCTTTTTAAAGGATGAGACATTGTAACTTGGTCAGCAGGATTATGTTTAAAGTGATCTAAAACAAAAGGAGTGCAAGCTTCTTTCTCATGCATTGTCTGAAAAGGATTTGCCAGATTTCTCACTGCTACTCTCATGAGACCATTCAAATGCAATAGTCTCTGGTTTTATCTTAGCCTCAGCCTAGGAACAAAAACCTGAATTGCATTCTATAACCTGTAGAAACAACTATAACACAGAAAACTCTCTCAAGCAAGCACCTTGTCCCGGCTTCAAATGACCCTTGAAAAATCCCTGCGGCTGCATTTGTGGTCCCTGCTGCTGAAAGCATTTCCTGCAGGAGCGGTGCAGGCTGCGAGGATGCATCAGGCTGGGCAAGCAGCACTGTGGCGTGTGTTGCCTCCAAGGGATGGGGTCAGCAGTTTGGCTCCTCTGCATGCTGAGGGACTGACTCCTGAAGTAACTTTTAGCAAGCAGTTGCAGAATGTCAAAAGTGAGTCTTCAGAGAGCACAAACACCAACTTGAAAGAACTTAACAGCAAAAAAACCCCCTCTAAGTTCCTCTTCAGACATGGTTTTCAGAAACAACTGTATTAAGAAGTGGATGCTTAGCTGGCCAGTACAATTTTATAGATCAGTAGTTTCTATAAGCATGTGGATTTTCTTCTAGAGAAATTATTGGAAATATCAGGGAATATCTCAGAGCATGCAGGGTCCAAAACACAGTATTTTAAACAGGTAAAAAAACTTTCTAAGTACCTTGCTGCATCTTCCAAGTGGTTTCTTTTCAAAATAATGGTAGATATTTAAAACATCCTGAAACAAATGCATCTGACACACAAGTTTGAAACTGCATATGTAATTATAATGAAATTTAAATTGTTTGCAACCTACCTTGGAATTGCGTAAATTTGATGGTTCCCATCCTCTCTCCATTTCTGAAAACAACTTGACCCTAAATAAAACAAATAAATACCTTAAAAGTTTTATAAACCTCTCATAATACAGTTTCATTAGCACTGCAATTATTTTCCATTCACTATTAAAATTACCCAACAAGGTTTAAACTTTGAAGGCAGAAGATTCAACCAAGGTTGAATTACTAGCCTAGAATTCGACCTTAGGTTTGCGACTGGGACCCAAATTGGCCAATGGTGTATTCCATTTCATGCATGTCATGCCCAGTATACAGATAAGGATCTGTATGGAACTTCTCTCTCTCTTGGGGTCATCTCCTTCTCTCTCAGGGTTATCTTGCTCTCTTGTTTGTCTCTCAGTCTCTCATATGCTTGGGCTCTTATCTCTTTTCCAGGATTGCAGTTTCAGGACTCTCTCTGCTCTGGCATCATTTGCCAGGAACAGGCTGAGCCTTGGTCATCGGGTAGTGAGCAGTATACCACTCATTTGTATATTTGCATCTATTACTATTATCATTATAATTATTTTTTCAGTTTTGTTGTAGTTTAGTTATTAGATTGTTCTTATCTCAACCCATGAGTCCGTTTTCCCTTTACCTCCTTAATTCTCTCTCCCACCCCCGTGAAGGGGAGGAGGGCAGTGCGTGGCCGTGTGATGTTTTGGCTGACAGCCAGGGTCAAACCACAATGTACATTTTACTAATATGCAGTTTAAATGATGTCCACATGTGGGCATTACTAATTAAATTGTGCAGTGAAAGTCTGTATCTTGTCACTTGCTCATTGAGTGACTAATGCTGTCCTATGATAATTTGGCAGAATTACACACTTCAGTTATTTACTACTTAAGAGACTTTGAAATTGGTATATCCTTTTACTTGGTTGTATGTATAAAAAAGGAAAAAGAACAAATTTTAAAAGAATAAAAAATGCTATAAAACAGGAAAAAAACCCACAGAATTTTCTCACACGGAAAAAGGACTTAAAATCAATTTTCAGATTTAAAAAATATTTTACTTTATAGGAAAATGTTACAAGGTTTTCTTTTGAAAATGTAAAAACAATTTTCTATATTTTTGAAATATTGAAAATTTTCAGATATTTAAATTGTGCCTGAAACATGCTGAGCTGGGCTGAATTGCTGTGAGACCCCCAGCAATGTGCTCAAGCAACTGAGCAAGCTGATGCCAGTGCAAATCCACTGGTACCACTGCTGGAGGCACATCAGCTCGTGCTGAAGGAAATCCTGAAATTTCATTCTGAAGAGGATGCTGAAATGATTTTAGGGTAAGACCTTTTAAGGCAAGTCCAATGGCCCAGCCCTTGTTTTGCCCATTTTCCTGTTCCCAGGGAA
>NW_010107924.1:19934-35937 GCF_000699245.1 Pterocles gutturalis
TCTTGGGTCGAGTTTCAGTATAGAAACCATTATCAGATTGGCTGCTTTCTGCAGCCCTGTTTGAGAGGTCAGAACTTCAGGGTCTAGGAAGCGTTATACTTAGAAGAGAATTCAGTGGAAAACAAATAATTTAAAGATTCTAGAAAAGATCCAACACTACAAGTTCTAAATAAGTGCAATGAGTTGAAGTTCACGCTGACACCTCTGTAATTAAAGCATTCTGGCATCAGGCGCTTGGCTTCTTGGAGAGGAGTACATGAAGAAATACAGCAATAATATCTAAACAGCCTGAAGGAAGATAAATGACAGATTCTATTATTTTATCTGGCTATCTCCAGTATCGTAACCTTTTCCTTACCTCGGTCAACATACTCACACTGGATTGAATGGGACTAAATTTCTCTTTAATACTTTGACAAACTGCACTGCTCTGTACAATAGCAGCAAACATTATATTCACAGCTGCCCTTAAAAATCACTTATTTCTATCTTTGTAATATTTGTCATCAATCACCTATGCTAATTGGCCAAATGTATGGCATTCCTATAGCATATTAAAAGTCTCAAAATAACTAATGAGAAACCTTTTATTTCATCTGTCTCAAATTAAAGCGGTATTAGAATAAGAAAGTGTTTCCTTCTCTGTCACTGGCATTCAATAAATATTTATGATGTTTTTCACTATATTGCAGTGATCTGACAATGTTGAATTCCAGATAGAATGGGGATACAGCACTTAAAAGGAGATTCTGCTTTCTTTCTGTCACTCATAAAGGGAATTAACAATTGCAAAACGGCTAAAACAAACAATTGCTTCTCAAGTTAGATGATATTTTATCTTCATATTCTAAGCTCGAAAAGAAATCTCTTAATTTGTAGCAACAACTGTCTTTAAAAACACTAACAACATAAAACCATTTATTAAATATTTGTAAAGCTATTTTATACACAGTACTGATGCTGACTGATCAAAGTGTACATAATTAATTAAAGAAATCAGCAATCGGTGCAATAATGGAAACCTTATTAGCATGTAAATTATCTTGTTTTCAAAAGCTTAGAATAACCATATAAGGAAGATACCCCTTATATCAGACTGTTTTTCTGAAGCCATTAAATCAAGTCAGCTTCCCTGGAAGGGCCATATTGCTGTCTCTCCTGGTAACAGAATTAAAAATTATCCTCTGGACAGGAACTCATAGGAAATGATTAAGAAGTTTCAATTCAGATCTGGGTACCAGGTGGTACTGTTGCACTAAGTTAGATACAGGAAGTAATGCTGCACTGTTTTTCAATCCTATTTCTCTCTCTTCTATTACTAGCAATCAGATAACGTGCATTGGTAACCCCGAGAAACAGAGAAGGCTTTATCTATCAGGCTTTTCATTTTTTCTCAGCAGAAATCTTCCCTCTGTAATGTGGCAGGGGGGACTATACAGGAATAGAACATACCTATTTGCTGATGTAGATGTGACTTTTTTGACTCAATGTATTCAGGAGAAAGAATTTTACTTAGTAAACTCTGACAATCATTTCTTTGGCTTGAAGCCAGGAACAATTTTCAGTGCTCTCTGCTCTATCTCCCAGGCTGGACACTGTCTGTCCTACAGACAAAGACACAATGTTCGCACTCCTGACAAGGTATGGTCATATTCTTGAGGAGAGACATAATGTTCATTCTCTTACATGTTGAAGCTTGAACATTATTTTGTTCCCTATACAGTGGTGTGCACATATGGAGAGTGGATCCTGTGGTAAAGTTTCTCCTAGATGCAAACCTGTTTATATCTACCCCCCAAGAGACTATTACAAATCAAGTTTAAAGGAGATGTCTGGAGAGAACATTCATGTCTCCAGTCATTCCAATCTGTATTTGATCAACAGTATCACAGAAAATATCTGAAGTCTTCTACTGACATCAGTGAAGTCTAATTAATACAAATTTCTGTCTCAAGACAGCATTCATCTTTTCTTTTTTTGTCAAAATGTGTCCAAATTGACTATTTTTATCCAGAACATGCACTGCTTATTTAATGAAGACCATAACTTGGAGGTTCTCCGAGTGTCTGAACCTCTTTTAAGATTCATTCCTAGAAGGCAAGTCACTACACACTGCACCAACATTATTATCATTGAAGTATTTCCATGGAAAATAATGGACTAAATATTCTAGATGACATTTAAGCAAGAGAAACTTTCATATTAACTGCTCTCAGTGAGAAGGATGAGAGACTTTTTATTTTGTATGTGGACTACCATAGGCCATTGTAACCTCTTTGTCCCACCAAAATGCATTTCACATGGGGCCACATATTCCCACTGAAGTAACAGCAGAAGCTATCTACTGTTTTTATTCAACAGTGATGAATTTATACAATTTACACATGCAGTAGAGCACTATGATAACCCTTTATTTCCTCCTGAGTGAAAAAGATGCTCAGGTGGATATAAAATATTCCCTTTTAAAAAAATGTATAAGATAAAATGTATATAAAAATCAGCATGTCACAAATCACAAATACGCTATTACTTACAGGTGAGGAATAGGGAAATGGTAGCCAAAGTATCTCCATTTTGATTGTTTATATTTAATAAAATAATTGTAAATTCCATGTTATGATAGTCTAGTAGTCCAGCACATAGAAAATTATCTAGCAACTATTATGCTGTTTTAGTATAACAGAGTTTTCCTCTATTTTTTTTTTTTAATCAGAAACAGTTTCCTAAAAGAATACCTCCAATTATAGCTTGAGATGAACTATCTTTAGTTCCAAATTTATCTAAGGAATCTATGGTAGGAAAAGCAGGTACGTTTCACACGCACAATCTCTTACTGAAGTTTTATTTTTAAATTTTCTATACCTCAAATGCTAGAAAACTCTTGCCCCTGATTCTCTTCTTCCCAATAGGTGTTAGTTAAAATAAAACTATTCCTTTTGTGTCTATGTGCATTAAGTTAAATCAAGATTGTTTGTTCACTGTATGCAGTCAATCAAATTTGGTGTATCCCAGAATGCTGGTAGTTTGCGAGATGTTATCATTCCACAACTTTAGCCCACCCTGTAATGAACTAAGAGTACTGTTGTAGTAAGCCCTTGTCCTGGGTCCAGCTGGGATAGGGTTAATTCTTCGCAGAAGCTGGGAGTTGGGCATAGCCGGATATTCGATACCATGCTGACGTCATGCCCGGGATATAAGGGGAAGCTAGCCGGGAGAGGGGTCTCTTTTGTGAAGCTCGTGGTGGTGAGATTTTCATTGTATCAGTGTTTCCATTGTACTCTATATCTTGTCTTATTGTTATATTCTTCTTTCTTTTGCTTTCCTCGTGTGGTATTATTAAAAATCTGTCGTTATCTCAACTCAGGAGGTTCCACTTTTCTTATTCGTCCCCATCTTACCGGGAGGGGAGTGGGGGGGGGAGGCGGTGTTGCGACCACGTGGTGGTGGTGGTCCTGACACCAAGACAGCCCTTCATGACTCTTTGGGCATTTTGTCTCTTTCCTATTAATTATCTCTTTTACCCAATGATGTAAGCATAAAATCAATTAAACAAAAATACTGTAGCTCAACATTTGAAATAACCAGTAGAATTCCTGAAAACAAGGTACATTCAACAGAGCTAAAGTCTTGAGTTAGTTCTCTAGTCCTTTTCCCATTTCACCCACAACCACTGCAGAACTTCAACAAGCAAAAACTTTCAAGTTTTGTCAAATCTGGCTGTTCATTTCAATGTGCAACAAATGCAAAAGTTTTTCATGCAGACACACTGCATGGAATACCATGCATTAGAAAGAAATGTCATGCAGATAACTGTTATAAGAATATTATACTGTGAGAGTGGTGAGGCACTGGAACAGGTTGCCCAGAGAAGCTGTGGATGCCTCATCCCTGGAGGTGTTCAAGGCCAGGCTGGATGAGGCTTTGAGCAACCTGGTCTAGTGGGAGGTGTCCCTGCCCATGGCAGGGGGGTTGGAACTTGATGACCTTTAAGGTCCCTTCCAACCCAAACCATTCTATGATTCTAATTCGCATTCAGATTGGCTGCTGGCTACACTTCTAACACACTCCACAACACTTAGAGCTGATTCTTCTGTCTAACATTTGAAACCAAGCCATCTCACTATGCAACAAGTAAATTGTCACAGCCTATCACAGAATATCACTTCAGTCAAAGTTGGAAATGGTGCCTAATCTGCAGCAGGCTTGACTTGACTATTGCCTGCACGGGGTGCAGTAACATGATCCACATTCGTCAGCCCAAGACTACTTCTGCTGGGTTACTCAACTTGTACACTGAGAAACAACCTTGTGAGTGGCAAGAGAACAGTTATTTCTGGACTCCCAGTTCCCATCAGTGCTCAGTTTACTGTCCAGTGTAGTGGGTTTTCTAATTTCACAAAAGTGAAAAGGAAACAATAAGACAAAAGGCAGGGCAGAGATGAAGAGCAGGCCTGAACCAAGAACACTGTTTTTTAGGATGAATCATTTTTCCTTCTTTCATATCCTGGATGGCTAGTCTGAAGAGAATTATTACCCCTTATGCTGAATCAAACAGTACCATCTGGTTTCTAATCAGGCTTAATTTTTTCTTATTTTTCACTTTTTTTAACAGTATGGGGACATATGGCCTTTGAAAAACTCATGGTTTGCAAGCTACATAATCTTTAAACTTATACTCAACCCTTGCTCTACAATGAAATCAGGTCAGGTCAGGTTATGTTTTTCAAATAGATTGTAAAAACAATATTTGTCAACAACTTCCAGGAAGCAGCATTCAACATATAGCTTACCTACATAACTAGCAGCAACAAGCTTCATTGTTTCTCCTGTTACTTTATGATAACTCTTGATAACCTCGTTTTGGGTTTGGAGGGTTTTTAAAAGTGGTTTGTACTTCACCCAGACTTCAAATAAAATTACCTTACAGTTCCTTTTGATGACACAAGTAGAACATAAAAATGTCAACAATAGCATTGTCAGTAGTTTTGAAGAGAATATTGACACATACTAATTTTGAAAAAATATTTAGTATTTTTAATGTTAAATGTCTGCAATCAGTGAGTACACATACATGCTAATTACTGCACATTTTAGAAGTACTATATAGCAAATATCAGAATCACTCAAAGGCCTTGCTTTTGCCTCATCAGAGAGAGACAAACCGGACATACCCTGTCAGTAAAGGCATCCTTGTTACCCTGTCTGTGAAGAGACTGCATAGAGGAAGGCCAGGGAGGACGCCAGCTTCTCCCACCTATACCAGTACTATCCTCCTACAGTTAACTACAAGATTAAGCTAAAAAAACACACAAGCTTCAGGAATCTGTACAGCAAAACAGTCAGTATCTACAATAAAATAAGGCAGATGTAAAGAAACTAATGTGCAAACCAGAGGCAATGAGGAAAAATTATGAGGAGGAGAAGCAAAAGTGCCTGTGTCTGTCTGGAGTAAGCTTTGGAATAACTTGTATTGAAAAAACTCCTATCACTTACAAACGCTGCCACTATAGAACGATGCGAATTAATGAAGGGAAATTCAGAAAGCCACAACACCAAAGCAGCTTTTGCCAACATCATGCATGTCAAACACTATTTGCCCTCTCAGATCACGGCATTTAAATCAATGGCCTGCTTGCTGCCACATCACTTCTTAACATATGCATTGGTAGAGGAATTTAAATCAAATGTTAAGTACATAGGGATTAATTTCCTGCAGAGGATTAAGATCTTTCCATTTATACAGAATGGTTGAATAACAAGTGAAATTGCCACAAATATCTGAAGGAGGCAATCAGCAAAGAAAAAAGCTTTTCCATTGAGGTAGTGCAAAGGTAATTAAAGAAGAACTATAGCAGGAGAACCAGATTAGATCTACGGCACAAAGAAGGGTAGGAGAGAGAAATATGTCTTTAATAAAGACTTCAAGCTTTGGTCACGACCAGCAGGATTCTGTTGCAAGTATAGAAATAAGAGCAAAAGATCTAGGAGTGAAAGAGAGATGGTGGTAAAGAGCAAATCATGAGTGCAGGACTTCAAGGCCGTGCACCACAGCATCTGCACTGTCACTCTGCAAAGCAAACCATGCACATTTGATTAATAACAATCAGTGGTTAAGACAAATGATAGTGTTGTCTGAATTGTGAATTTAAACTGTGCCTTATTTTGGCTGCCAGTGAACTTAAAGTTGCATTTACGTAAAAGGTTGTGGTTATTACAAGTAACTTTTCTCATTGTTATAACTGAAACAGCAATAACAGAATCTTGTGGATGTCATAGAGCTTAAATATTTTACCGTGATCAGTTTTTCTTTTTACAAAAATTGAGAAAATAATTTTACTTTGTCAGAAAAAGATAGCCATGCCTCTTTTCCCTTCTTAAAATGTTATTAAAACATGAGGGAATTGCTGTGTTTCAGAATTTTTCACTTGTTCTCCTTCCTGTATGAGATCCACTGCTGAATGAGATTGTTCTAGTGACTCATGGGGCATTTGGAGCAGGTTCTTTCCTGGCTACTCTCTTCTGTGTACTGCCAGGCATTACTGAGCACTGTGGAAAGCAGTCTGAGATGTAGTTGTCACGAAAGACACAAGAGAAAAAAAGGTTACTGTGTTGTATTGGGATTGTATCACATACAGCTGCGTTTTGTTACTGACTGAGAGGAGATCATGGTTTATGTATCTTAAAAAGCATTTGCAGACCTCAAAGAATAAAGCCAACCTAACACTGAAGTTATTATTGTAATTTTATTATCTCTATTTGATACTCCTCTTTATAACTTAAGATCTTAAAATACATCCAGTCTGCAGAAGCCTAACACATTACATCTCCGCTAGCATTGTAGTTTGGGTTGTAGCACTGCCTCGCATGTCACTCAGAGAGCAAAAAGCATGTCACAAGCTAGATTTTCAGCCATGACAAGCCTCCAGGCTGTTGCATGTTATTACTGAAAAACCTAAGTCTGACATGCCTTTAATTTCACTGAGATGCACATTAAAAATTGTATAATACTCACATTTTATATAATGAGTTCACTCTCTCTTACTGTTAGCATTTGGAATATTGTAAAACAGTTCCACAAAGAGAGGTTACTAAACGTTAACTCTATATAGGAAATGTTTCTTTTACTTGGATACAAACTACTTTGCAAAACAAGGAATGTACTCTTTTAAGACTTGATTCAATACAGCCCTACACCAGTTCATTTGGAATACACATGCTTAATATTCAGTATGCTCTTAAGCACTTCACTTAATCAGAGCCTAAGAGAAAGAGCAGTATAAACAGTTTGAAAGCCTCAGAGAAAATATTTTTCAGAAATAATATATGAAATTCAGCTATTTTGCCTCTGATATTATTAAGTATGTGTATTAAGAAGTACAGAAAGAATAATCTACAGATTTTAAACATTTGGTTACATATCACTTGTTCCCTTGATTTATAGTGGAGAAATATGCAGCTTGACATTTGTAAATGGACAGTAGTTAGGATCTTCTATCTTTATTTTATAATTTTTATGGAGTCCTTTCTAATACCACTCTTTTTTAGCATTCATCATTGGGTGAGCCTTTGACCAATTTACCAGTTCATCAAAATGCTTATCTAAAATATCCTGAATGTATAAGGCAGATAATATGATTATCAGGATATACATAAAATGCATCATCCACTTCTCTGTGGAAATACTCTATAGATTTATTTAAATCAGAAATACAATACAGTATGCTTATGTTTAAATATATACTAAATAGTAAGTTGCAGGAAAATCAATATTCTAGGTGCTTAGCTGCATCTTTACTTGCCTGAACATTTTTATCAGCTGACATTTACTCACTGATGCACCACACAAATACAGAAATCTCAAATGCCCAGATCTTAAAAACCCCTAATGCCCAAATACAAAAAACAGATCTGAAAAGAAATAATTGGTGAGGTAGTTACAACATTTTCCTTCCTTTCATCCTTCAACGAATATGCTATTAGCTGTAACAGCTACAAAAATTTATGAGCCAAATGACTCAGATACCACTACTTAGGTTTTAAGGGAAAGTATGCTTAATATTCATGATCCATAACACTTATCCAAATGGTTTCTGAACCACATCTACAGAGACTTCTCTTCCCTCTGCCACAGCTTTTCCTGCAGCCCATAAGCACCTGAGATGCATGCTCGAAGTGCTCTGGACCAGGTTTCCTCCACTCCCTCACAGGTCAGGGGTTACCTCAAAGTGGAGAAATTGCTCCTTCTGTGTCCCTTGGGACTTAACAGCTGTTTTATGGAAATTAGACCTAAGACAGAGAAAAAGCATAATTTGCTATACTGCACTGTTAGGAAATACCAACAGTTGAATCTTTCTTAGAATATTAATTGTGGCCATCTGACCTCTATAAAATAACCTTCATCTTCAGCATGGAAACTAACAGAAAATATTATCTGGATACAAAGAGATCCAAATTTCCACAGCACCATGGTCTTTGCATTCAGATAAAAGCCTATTGGATAAATCCCATCAAAATGAGTAGCCATAAAATCACAAAAAAATTTATAAATCCATAAACAATGTCAGAGTTTACAATGGAAAGGTCCTTACAATGGCCTTCTAATGCTGCTGAGGTCTACACACAACTCACAACGATCAGTATGTGACCCAGTATTTAATGCTGTGTTGGTTTGTTTTGTACTCATCCAAAGGGACCAGCAAACAATTATTCCCCAGCTGTACGTGTAGTTTGACTGATTTATTTCTAGATGCAGTTTAACTGATCTATGTGCTCTTACCTGAGGCTATTTACATTTTTAATCCCCTATCAAATTTTGTGGTGTCATAATTTTTTTTTTAGAACTTTTGCCTTGCTTCTACATCAATGGAACTATCACAACAGAGACAAAACTGTGTAGCCAGACACCACAAAAAGGTTTTCACTTTAAAAAAAAAAATAAAAAAAAAAATTAACTGACAAGATAGATACCTTGGGTCTCAAATGCTAAGGTTCAGGGTCATTCATAACACGATCAAACAAAACTGAACCGAAAAAAGCTGTCTAATTCAGCAGCTAGAATGAATGAGTTAGAATTAAAATTGCCCAGGTAGAAGAATTTCACTAGAAGTTTTTGGGGCACAATTTACAAGGTAGAAAAGGGGTACTGCATTTTTCAAAGTTTTCCCATTAAAGGGTTGGCTTCTATATAGCTAATTTACACCTTCTGATAATATATTTGACCAAAAAAAAAAAAATGTCAGTCCATCATAGATGGAAAACCACTGCAGTTTTTGCCAGTTTTGAAATTCAGTATATGGCCAATACTCTCCTCAAATCATTCACTATAATCTTTTGACTTGTGCTGATTTACTCTGGAAAATTCTTCAGTTTGTCAGTATTATGGTGCCACTCAGAATTTACATGTCACCATGCAGCACGTAAAGTGTCCTCTGTAGTGACAGGGAAACGTCAGCCCTGGACAGCTTTATTCACATTATCTATGATAATGTTTAAGTTCAGTCTTTGGATTTAAGTTACGTTGTTTTGGTTAGATCTGGATTGTTTTCATCTAAATTACCTATTATTATACCTACTGATACTACATGAGCGGCGTGACACAGAATCTGTGCAGGTTACGCTCAGGGTGAAGGGTCACTCATGTTCTATGTTCTGTGAAGAAGGCTTGATCACATATGAGCGAGAGAGAGCTGGGTACAGCTTTACTTACTCTTAGTCACATACACAAGATCTAAATTGTCAAAGCAGTCCAGCAAGTTCTTGCATGAGAGGCAGAAAGATTTGTTAGCAGAGAGAACAAGGTTTCATGAAGTTTAGTCTAGCTGTTGGAGCCTGGATATACAGAAATATACTGTTAAAGTGTCAACAAACAACACAAAGATGCGTGAACTTCTGTTTAGACCATGCTCTAAAAGAACAATCTGATTCCTGACAGCAGTTAGTAGGCACGTTTCTATTTTTGGTGCATTTGAGGTCATTACAAATCACAAAACTGGGAAAATTATTGTCACACAGAAAGATTCAAAAAGTGAATCATGATGGGTCTTAGGTTTTATTAAAACTGTTCATAACAAAATGAGAGAACAGCCTGCTTCCTGTCCAGTGTTCTGGGTTCATATGCTGACGACCTCAGCTGTCATTACAGACCAGACATGAAGTGGGTGATAATGCAGAAGGCAGAATCCTAAGATTATTTTTCTAAAACTTATAAAACAGAAATTCGCACAAAGTGCTCAAGTGAGGTGGTCAGGGGAAAAAAAAAAAAAAAAGGCAGCCTACTTTAGTTTTCAGAGTCCTGCCTTTGGCCACTGCCTGCTTTGCCACAGCAGTTCTGAAGCTGGGACTCGGCACAAGCAGAGAATGCTGTCCTCGACTGAAGGGACTCCAAAGAGGGCCTTGCTGCACTTTCTGCCTCCTCACCCTCCACAAGTTTCTTCATGTGAAGTACTCCAGGGGTGAAGTCCTACTATACCATATACTGTACTGAAATGTAATATCTTTGTTGTGTTATGAAACCTTAAAAAACAACACTACCTTAACATTGCTCTAGCAGAGACGAGATAATTCAAAAATCATTCTCACCACCAGCAACAGCTGAGGCAACAACCTGCTATGGAAAAATGCTGGGGAGAAGAGCAGAAGGTAACAAACAGAGAAACCCTAAAAGCCGATTCCAAAAATACTAGGAAACTATTTCAAAATGTATGGTGCATTTCTGTACATTAAAAGTCATTATATTACTTCAATTTTCCTGTGTTTCACGAAAATGCTTGCAGGCTCCAAGAATCCTATTTGCAACTGGAGCACCTCTCCAAGGAAGAAAACTAGTTCATGGTAGAAATCATGACTGCCAGAAAAGAGGAGCAGTGATGTATGAAAATATAATCCATTGAACATCAGACCTGACAACCTCAGAGCATCTCCAGGCTAGTAACACAATTTTTAACATTACAGGTGAATTCATGCTCAGCAAAATGCTAGATTCAAGTTAAGGAACATTTTTGCCTTGAGCTCTCATAAAGATTAACACCAGCAGAGCAAGTTAATTGGCAAAGCCAGAATCTCAGAAGTACTGAAATATGAACAGAGAATTAAAATACGGTTTTAAAAGTTGGGGGTTTTTTTTGCTGGCCTAAAAGTACAAATGTCACATTGCAAAATATTCTCCAAGGGAAATTTTTGCTCTTAGGTGCACAGAAAAATTCCCATCAGGCTAAATTCTAATTCTTGCAACACCAATGTGGGTCACATTCACTGAAGACAAAAAAGACTCCTTTTAAAAACCTTTTAAAATTCTCCACTGAAGGGGTAACATTACCTAGGTGAAAACAGAATATAAATTAAAGTTTGCCATGCAACTATTTAGCAATGGAGATAAGTAGTCCAATTAACCTGAATCAACTTATCTTTGTAAATGTGATACAAAAAATATCATAAAGATGTATTTCTTTTGCATCTTTTCTTAGGGTATCCAAATCAGTGATGTAAAGGATAAACAGGCTAGAACTAATTTTATACTTTATAATTTATTTACTAAATGAACCTCCTTTAGGATTTTGGCATATTTAGAAATATATTTATAATTTATATGCTGTAATCATTCACTAACTTCTCAATAGTTAATACAAGGCAAAAAAGATGTTGAGAAGATTTTAGAGTAGTGTGATAACAGCTCTTCAAACAACAGTAGAAAACATACTCTAAGATTTTCACAAACTGGTTTGTGAATAGTCTTCCTATTGCTTCAACCTACATAATATTATCTGTACACTTACCAAGATTTCTCCTTTATCTTTTTTCCATATGACTATTTCATATTCCCAAATATCTGATACCCAGTTAAGAATTACACTGTTGTGGCAGAAGAATATATATCATGAGCACAACCAATCACTAAAATATTCATAATTTCTTTGATATACGTGATCTGCATTATAAGTTGCAGCCTTTTACAGGCGTCAGTAGATGTTACTTTTTAAATCGCTACTTCACCACATTATTTCAATCGCTCACAGTTATTTGACATCTGAGTCATGTAATTCCACATAGTACACTATCTAGAGGAATTCTCCAAATGTGTTTGAACAAGCTCTTGTGCCTAATCATTCATTGCTAACTTACAGCACTACAACTGACCAGCACTCTTAAAATGTATTCATTAATTCTAAAAAGCATTTCCAAATATCTTTTTCTAAATTTTCTGTGAGCAAAAAGGATTTTTGAATAACATTTTGAGTTATATTCACAATTTATCTATTAAAGTAGTTTGCTAGGTAAGGACCTCCCCCTGCTCATGATTAAGTTAAAAGAGATATTCCACTGATTTAAACAGGAACAGGATCAAACCAGTAAAATCTTACTATACTTTGCCTCTACTGTGAAATAATAATAAAAGGCAATGTCTAATAAAAGAAGTGAGAACAATAATTCTAAAATTTTGCATCTTTATGGCATTTATTGTCCCAGAAGAGTCCCAGTGTAAAGCTAGTAAATAATAACTTCCTTATCCATCTGACATCTCAGTGAGAGTTTTAGGTACACCGAGTGGAATTACCAGAGCTGGAACAATCCCAAGGCAGCAGGGCTAACATCTGATCCCATGAAAAACAAAACATGAACTGCAATATCCTCCAGCACTCAGAAATACAGTTTTAAATCATTACTAAAATATGTTACCTCTAAAATCATAGGGTTTTTTTAACTCTAGATTCATGACTGAAAGACATTCACACCTCAGACTTCAAGCTAATGCAGGTACTTCTGCATTGCTCTCTTCTAGGAGGGAAGGGAGATAAATTTGAGGCTGGTGCAAGGAAAGAGCTTGCAGACTGAGGCTGATGCAGGATAACGAATCTTGATGCTTCGACCACTGTGCATACCAAGACAATATACTGCAACCGAAGGATGTACTATTGGATGAATCTCATCTTGAAGCCACTGGGCAGTTGAAGACTTGGAAGTATCCACGGAAGATGTCTTTGCTTGTCATTTCAAATGGAGACATAGCAGATAAAAGCAGTAGCATCCCTAAATATGCCACACATCTTTTTTTCTTCTCTTGGCAACAGCAAATGTGGGAATAACTATGCCACTGAAAAACACTGTTACTCTGGAAGGTCCGTAATTCATAGACTCAATGCCTCCACCTCATTCCAACATCTGCAAAAACTCACCTGGAAGCATCGTTCAGCTGTGCCTGTGCCAGCCTGTACTTGTTTGATTCATGCACCATCTGCCAGGTAACCATAAAAGAGTCTATCTGCCTCTTCAGGACCATCACGCTCCATCTAGTAAACACTTATATGGCCCATCTAGTAAACACATGGCCCATACATATATGTGTATATTTGGACATATTTCTATGGAATGAATATAATCTGTTAGCGATCTTCTCTTCAACAAGGACAGTAAAATGAGTTTCAAGAACAGCACAGCCAGGCGAGAAGGTGTTCATTAAACTCTACACACTATTAAACAAATCAGAAGAACCAGAGGTACTGGAGACTGGAAACTCAGAGCTGCTCAGTGATGCAGATTATATGAAAGCCTTCCAGGAAATCTTTTCCTTTCCCATTATGTTCTCCTAAATATACATTTTCCTGCAGTCTTCCTTTCCAGACTCACTGCTGCTAAAAAAGCCATATGGGGGATAGGGACATAGCTATGGATTTAAATCCTCTCCCAGAGCCTCCCCATCCAGATCCCAGACTCTGGTGACTCTTTGTCTGTCCTCTCTGCACTCAAGACATTTCTCTCTTGGGGAAGCCACAGTCCTCCTTTACATGCAGTAATAGTTGAAAGGGGCTTGAAATATTTTTAACCTGAGCTATGTAATCATAGCACTCAAGACAATGGTTTGCTAGGCTACTGTATTAACTGACACATTATGTGCTAGCACAGATACAAAGAACTGCATTATGTCCCAGGGCAACTAAAGCACCTGAGACTTTCCCTTCTCCATCATGCTTTGTTTTCCTTCTGCACCTCCCTTAACAGCCATGTTCTAGTCCTTCCTCAGCAGGCTACAGCTGCAGTTTCAGTGACAGAAATGGCTAAATGTCACAAACAGAAAATCAGAAACTTGCTACGTTATCAGCACCACACACCTTGCAACATATTTTTCAATTCTGGATTATAATTGCAGGAGAGACTCTGTCAAAACTGTTCTTATCACATTTATTACAAATCCATAACTCTTTTCCACGGACTTCTATATGGAGAAGAGAGACATTGTCCTGAGTTCAGCTGAAAGAGTTAACTTTCTTCATAGTAGCTAGCAAGAGGCTGTGTCTTGGATTTGTGCTAAGCAAGCTGATAACAGTGATGTTTACAGTTGTTGCCAGGACATTAAAGATCTCTTCAGCCTCTCTGCTGTCCACAGGTGCAGGAGAAGCTCAGATGGAGCACAGACAAATTACTAGCCCGGGACTCAATCCTAGGTTTGGGACTGAGACCCAAAGGGGCCAACAGCCTATTCCATAACATACACGTCATGCCCAGTATATAGGTGAGGACCCTCTGGAAGCTCGTCCCTTTTTGTTCCAGATCCCTTCTTGCTCCAGGTCAGCTCCTTTTCTAGGTAAGCTCTCTCAGGGTGGTCCCTCTCCCAAGGCCTTCTCTCTCCCTCAGTCAGCTCTCGGTCTGGGACACTCGGACTGTTATCTCCGTTCTGTGAGTGCAGTTTTGGGACTCTCCCTGCTCCGGGATCATTAGCCAGGAACAGGCTGAGACTTGGTCATTGGGTGGGGAGGCAGTATCACTATGTATTACTGATTTGTCTATTTGTATACACTATTATTTTCAATATTATTGTAGTTTAGTTATTAAATTGTTCTTACCTCAACCCACAAGTCTTTTTTTTTCCCTTTACCACTTTAATTCTCTCCCTCATCCCAGGGAAGAAGGGAAGTGAGGGAGTGGTTGTGTGGGTTGGCTCCCAGCCAAGGATAAACCCGTCACAGACATGTTGTGCATATTCTCTTGCTGGTATGGGATCATCACCAGAGATCCACACTGATGTATCATCTGCCTTTGACCAGATTATATGGCATGGTTTGAAACCACATTATAGGTGGATTGAGGTACTCCAGGTTTTTTATTAGTTTTCAGAGACGATATTTCATTGCTGGTTGTCCAGCACGTACAGGCTGTCCTTTCAGTATTTTTTTTTCCCTCCAAATGGCCTTCTATACCAACCTCAGATAAAACCAACTGGCAGACGAAGAAACTGTTTTGAAACTCTCTTTAAAACCACTCATACCCTCTCGCAGTTTAACTGCTGACCTGAAGCAGGACAAAGCTTCCAAATCTGGTAGTTTTTTTTTTCTCTAGCCTTTCATCATTCAGCTTCAAAGAAGATACAAAACAAAATCAGAACAAAATTAAACTAAACAAAAAAAGAAAAAACAAAGGTGGATTGGAAGCAGGCAGCTACAAAACAAAGTACACCAGAAAAAACAGCGAGGTGGAACTACTGAAATGTGCTTTGTTCAGAAGGGAGAAGAACTACCCAGAGAAGCATAAAACTGCACCGCTACTTAGCCAATGCAATCACCTTCACTAGAGCTTTGCTTCTTCGTAATTTGTAGGGACTTCCACTCTTTGTACCCAAAGTAGCAATAAAGTAGCTTCTAGGGCATATTTTGTATCATGTTAAACACTGTCTAGATACAGACAAAAATACATATACAGCAGAGGAAGGTAAGAGATCTTAGAAAATGTTTCACTAGCTTTTCTGTAAATGTATGTCCACCTATTAGACTGACAGATTAAGTAATAGGTGTTCTACAACTTCAGACTGTTGCCTTTTTTATTTGCCACCTACTATATCTATGAAATCATCAACTGCTGATTAGCTTGAGGGCTAATCTTGTAATGTCACAGTTAATCTCAGTTCTCACTTCAAAAAGTTAGGATTTCCTTCTGTAAGCAGTTTTACATTGTTGGCAGATGAAAATATTTGCACTGAAATACCAAATTGATACCAAATTGAGCGGGTGTGTTGACC